>NW_024061375.1:329391-519202 GCF_016432855.1 Salvelinus namaycush | reverse complement strand
GCCATTCTGTTATCTAGATATAACACTATGTTACTGGGATAATAAAGCCATTCTGTTATCTAGATATAACACTATGTTACTGGGATAATAAAGCCATTCTGTTATCTATATAACACTATGTTACTGGATAATAAGCCATTCTGTTATCTAGATATAACACTATGTTACTGGGATAATACAGCCATTCTGTTATCTAGATATAACACTATGTTACTGGGATAATAAAGCCATTCTGTTATCTAGATATAACACTATGTTACTGGGATAATAAAGCCATTCTGTTATCTAGATATAACACTATGTTACTGGGATAATACAGCCATTCTGTTATCTAGATATAACACTATGTTACTGGGATAATAAAGCCATTCTGTTATCTAGATATAACACTATGTTACTGGGATAATAACCTATGATCTAGATATACACCATGTCTGTGTATCTAGATATAACACTATGTTGCTGGGATAATACAGCCATTCTGTTATCTAGATATAACACTATGTTACTGGGATAATAAAGCCATTCTGTTATCTAGATATAACACTATGTTACTGGGATAATAAAGCCATTCTGTTATCTAGATATAACACTATGTTACTGGGATAATAAAGCCATTCTGTTATCTAGATATAACACTATGTTACTGGGATAATAAAGCCATTCTGTTATCTAGATATAACACTATGTTACTGGGATAATAAAGCCATTCTGTTATCTAGATATAACACTATGTTACTGGGATAATACAGCCATTCTGTTATCTAGATATAACACTATGTTACTGGGATAATAAAGCCATTCTGTTATCTAGATATAACACTATGTTACTGGGATAATAAAGCCATTCTGTTATCTAGATATAACACTATGTTACTGGGATAATACAGCCATTCTGTTATCTAGATATAACACTATGTTACTGGGATAATAAAGCCATTCTGTTATCTAGATATAACACTATGTTACTGGGATAATAAAGCCCATTCTGTTATCTAGATATAACACTATGTTACTGTGTTATCTAGATATAACACTATGTTGCTGGGATAATAAAGCCATTCTGTTATCTAGATATAACACTATGTTACTGGATAATAAAGCCATTCTGTTATCTAGATATAACACTATGTACTGGGATAATAAAGCCATTCTGTTATCTAGATATAACACTATGTTACTGGGATAATAAAGCCATTCTGTTATCTAGATATAACACTATGTTACTGGGATAATAAAGCCATTCTGTTATCTAGATATAACACTATGTTACTGGGATAATAAAGCCATTCTGTTATCTAGATATAACACTATGTTACTGGGATAATACAGCCATTCTGTATCTAGATATAACACTATGTTACTGGGATAATACAGCCATTCTGTTATCTAGATATAACACTATGTTACTGGGATAATAAAGCCATTCTGTTATCTAGATATAACACTATGTTGCTGGGATAATACAGCCATTCTGTTATCTAGATATAACACTATGTTACTGGGATAATAAAGCCATTCTGTTATCTAGATATAACACTATGTTACTGTGTTATCTAGATATAACACTATGTTACTGTGTTATCTAGATATAACACTATGTTACTGGGATAATACAGCCATTCTGTTATGTAGATATAACACTATGTTACTGGGATAATAAAGCCATTCTGTTATCTAGATATAACACTATATTGCTGGGATAATAAAGTCATTCTGTTATCTAGATATAACACTATGTTACTGGGATAATAAAGCCATTCTGTTATCTAGATATAACACTATGTTATCTAGATATAACACTATGTTACTGGGATAATACAGCCATTCTGTTATCTAGATATAACACTATGTTACTGCGTTATCTAGATATAACACTATGTTACTGGGATAATACAGCCATTCTGTTATCTAGATATAACACTATGTTACTGCGTTATCTAGATATAACACTATGTTACTGGGATAATAAAGCCATTCTGTTATCTAGATATAACACTATGTTACTGTGTTATCTAGATATAACACTATGTTACTGGGATAATAAAGCCATTCTGTTATCTAGATATAACACTATGTTACTGCGTTATCTAGATATAACACTATGTTACTGTGTTATATAGATATAACACTATGTTACTAGGATAATAAAGCCATTCTGTTATCTAGATATAACACTATGTTACTGGGATAATACAGCCATTCTGTTATCTAGATATAACACTATGTTACTGCGTTATCTAGATATAACACTATGTTACTGGGATAATAAAGTCATTCTGTTATCTAGATATACCACTATGTTACTGGGATAATAAAGTCATTCTGTTATCTAGATATACCACTATGTTACTGGGATAAAGTAATTCTGTTATCTAGATATACCACTATGTTACTGGGATAAAGCCATTCTGTTATCTAGATATACCACTATGTTACTGGGATAATAAAGTCATTCTGTTATCTAGATATACCACTATGTTACTGTGTTATCTAGATATAACACTATGTTACTGGGATAATACAGCCATTCTGTTATCTAGATATAACACTATGTTACTGGGATAATAAAGCCATTCTGTTATCTAGATATAACACTATGTTACTGGGATAATAAAGCCATTCTGTTATCTAGATATAACACTATGTTACTGTGTTATCTAGATATAACACTATGTTACTGGGATAATACAGCCATTCTGTTATCTAGATATAACACTATGTTACTGGGATAATACAGCCATTCTGTTATCTAGATATAACACTATGTTACTGGGATAATACAGCCATTCTGTTATCTAGATATAACACTATGTTACTGGGATAATAAAGCCATTCTGTTATCTAGATATAACACTATGTTACTGGGATAATAAAGCCATTCTGTTATCTAGATATAACACTATGTTACTGGGATAATACAGCCAATCTGTTATCTAGATATAACACTATGTTACTGTGTTATCTAGATATAACACTATGTTACTGGGATAATACAGCCATTCTGTTATCTAGATATAACACTATGTTACTGGGATAATAAAGCCATTCTGTTATCTAGATATAACACTATGTTACTGTGTTATCTAGATATAACACTATGTTACTGGGATAATACAGCCATTCTGTTATCTAGATATAACACTATGTTACTGGGATAATACAGCCATTCTGTTATCTAGATATAACACTATGTTACTGGGATAATACAGCCATTCTGTTATCTAGATATAACACTATGTTACTGGGATAATAAAGCCATTCTGTTATCTAGATATAACACTATGTTACTGGGATAATAAAGCCATTCTGTTATCTAGATATAACACTATGTTACTGGGATAATAAAGCCATTCTGTTATCTAGATATAACACTATGTTACTGGGATAATAAAGCCATTCTGTTATCTAGATATAACACTATGTTACTGTGTTATCTAGATATAACACTATGTTACTGGGATAATAAAGCCATTCTGTTATCTAGATATAACACTATGTTACTGGGATAATAAAGCCATTCTGTTATCTAGATAAAACACTATGTTACTGGGATAATACAGCCATTCTGTTATCTAGATATAACACTATGTTACTGGGATAATACAGCCATTCTGTTATCTAGATATAACACTATGTTACTGGGATAATAAAGTCATTCTGTTATCTAGATATACCACTATGTTACTGGGATAATACAGCCATTCTGTTATCTAGATATAACACTATGTTACTGGGATAATACAGCCATTCTGTTATCTAGATATAACACTATGTTACTGGGATAATACAGCCATTCTGTTATCTAGATATACCACTATGTTACTGGGATAATAAAGCCATTCTGTTATCTAGATATAACACTATGTTGCTGGGATAATAAAGCCATTCTGTTATCTAGATATAACACTATGTTGCACACAGTGAAATCATCATCACCATATCAAAGAGATGGTTGTACATGAATAGAAACGACAAGACACTGAACCATTAAGGCATTTAGTCATTTAGGAAATATAGGAATCATCATTCGTCATCAATTAATATGCAAATGTTAAGGCTGGTGTATGCTTCGTCTAACAACGTATGTAAACCATTAGAATTAGACATTTGTTAGACAAACTGTAAATCAACCAACCAACCAGCCAGCCAACCAACCAGCCAGTCAAAATAATGACAGATGGTAATGTTACAGACTCTCATTGTACACAGCATTCACCTTCTTGTACTACTTTCTTTTTAATCTCTCTCTTTATTCTCTCTCTCCTTCTTATCCCTCTCTTTCTCTTCTTCAATCGCTCTCTCAGCCTCCTGGAACATCTCAGTGGTGTAGTGGCTTCCTCCATTCATCTTCACCATCTTGTTTATCTTCTCAAGCAGCTCAGTGACCTGGGAGCGATTCTTATCTTTGTTGTTGAAGACATGATACCCCCCATTGCATTGGGAAAGTAAACTTTCCAGATTTGGATTTTTAAGCAGGAAGTCTTCAATTGTTACATCATCATCAAGACTCTCTCCATGTGTGAAGAGAACCATGGTGTATTTCGATGCTTCATCACCAAAGAATCTCTGAATCATCTCCACAGTTTTCTGTTCCTCTTCAGTGAATCTTCCCAGCTTGATCACAACCAGGAACACATGGGGACCAGGAGCAGAGAGAGAGATGCACGGAGCGATCTTTTTCAGTGCCTCCTCATTGGACAATGTAGTATGTAACAACCCTGGGGTGTCAATAACAGTTACACTATGCCCATCCACCTTCCCTTGAACCTTGTTACAGTCTTTTATCAGAGAAAGAGAGGAAAACTTTGATAGGAAACCTTTCCTCCCCAGGATGGTGTTTCCTGATGCACTCTTCCCAACTCCAGTCTTCCCCACCAGAACAATCTGGACCTCAATGAGTTCTGTTGGATTACAAGGACAATGTTGTTGCCTTTAACATGAGTAAAACCTTGATGTTCTTCCTGTTAGCACATTGATAAACTGCCCTTTTCTGTAAAATAATGTTCAATCCACAAAGTGAACAGAAGGACGACATCACCCATGAAAGAAATCGATCATCCTTGAGTCCTTGAGTCCTCCTTCTATTGTAGTTTATGTTAGTGCTGTCCCATTCTTTCATTTTGTGGAGGGAAAACGATTAAACGTAAAACATCACACTCATTTTAGTAGTTTCCCTTGCTTGTGCCAGCATGCTAACCAATACAATAAGCTGCTTTTTCAGTTGAACACGGCTTCTTGGCTGCAACGACTAACATTTATGGTCAGCAGAATATAAACTTAATACAAATTATGGTCGGTAGAATTTAAACTTATAAACAAATGAATGATGACTTTATGAATAAGTGGAATTATTTATGAATCAAGGCCTACACTTTTAATACTTGACACCGGTTATAGTAGGGTAATTCCTTACTTGTGGTGAAGGTTGTTGACACCAGTTGACTTTGCTTTCCATTTTCCAGCACAGTGCAGACAGTGACAGAGTACTGAGTACCACCTTGCAGGTCAGAGAGAGTGATGCTGTGTGAAGACGTGGTAGTGATGTGTGGTTCTGTCCCTGGACAGCGGTAGGAGATCTGGTAATGATGTTGGGTTTGGTCCAATCCTGGTGGCTGGTTCCAGCTAACAGCAGCTGATGTGGTGTCCACTGAGTCAACAGTCAGCTGGTCTGGAGCAGGAAGTACTAAGGGAAAATACATTATTGTCAGGGCTACAGTTTAACTCCAGAAATATACTACAGGAGGAAAAGTAGAATAAGTCCAGGGATAAACATGCCTAACTTCTTTTGATTTGGGAAGAAATAAGTTAAAACAGAAGTCACAACAGAAGTTGATTTGTAATATAACAAAATGTCTGTTCTGGTTACTGGTAAAGAGATGAGCTGTAACAAGGTGAGGTAGATCTCTTACTAGTGCAGATGGTTGTAAAGACAGGTTCACTCTCTTCCCCATTGTTCAGCACAGTAGAGATGCTGACAGTGTACTCAGTACCAGGTTGCAGGCTTGAGAATGTGTTGTGGCAGTCTTTAGTATTCTCTGCATGGAGCTCTGTTCCTGGGTTGTAGAAGGTTATGAGGAAGCGCTGTGGGACTTTCTCCATCCCTTCAGCCTTGGACCAGTGGAGAGTGAAGGAGGTATCTTTCAAATGTTCTACCTTTAAGTCTCTGGGTGGGACCACTGGAACAAAAATCATGATTTGTTTTAAGAAGATCCTTAACAATATCTCTCTTAAGACACAAAGTATGTCAGTACAACATGATTAAAACCAAACTCTGGGCTCCCGAATGGCGGAGCGGTCTAAGGCACTGCATCTCAGTGCTAGAGATGTCACTCCAGACATCCTGGTTCAATTCCAGGCTGTATCACAACCGGCCGTGATTGGGAGTCCCATAGGACGGCACACAACTGGTCCAGCGTCGTCCGGGTTTGGCCCGTGTAGGTCGTCATTGTAAATACGAATTTATTATTAACTGACTTGTCTAGTTAAATAAAGCTTAAATCATTTTTTGTTTGTTTAAATACCTGTGAATAAAGATGCTGAGACCCATCTGCTTTGTCTGCCATCTTCTCCCTCTGTGGCCACACTGAACTGGTACTTTTCACCAGGTTTGAGACTGCTTATTTTAAGATGATACACATCTTTCACTCTTGTTGAGCTTGTTTCACCGTCACACCCCCAGGTCACTCTGAATGTCTGTGGTCCTGTCAGCCCCTGAGGAGAACTCCAGCTCAGAGACACAGAATCTAATGTCAGCAACAGGACCTGGAAGTCACCAGGAGGGGGCAGCACTGGTGAAGGAATAATGAGAGAGAAAAACAGACTTTATTGAAAATAAAATTACAAACACAAATGTGTATTATTCATTACCAGTAGTTAAGGGACAACAATTGATATCTTACTAAATGTATACTCTTAAATTAAAAAAATATTGTTTGGGTGTATTCTGTTTTCACATATACCTACCATCATCTGAGGTCAACGTTGTGTGTTGGTCTCCATCAAAACTCTTAGGCTGTGAAGAGTCAATACTTTCTATGAAACATGTTGTTTTGATCTTGACATATAAACCCCTCTTTATCCAACAAATACTGTACATCAGGCAATGAAGAGAATGAAAACAAACCAGTAGCTACCTGTCTTCCAGATTTCTTTATTTTAAGGAGAGTGGTATCATGTCCTTTGTGGTTTGTCTCTGCACACTGACTGCAGATCAGCATCTGGTCTGTCCTGCAGAACACGTCCAGAGGACTGTAGACATGTTGGCAGAGTTTCTGCACCAGGTCTCCATTCACATCCACCAGTGTGTGTCTCTGCAGTGCTGCTATTGTATAGTGCTGTCTGATGTGGGTCTCACAGTAGGACACACTGCAGGTCAGACAGAACTTCACAGCTTGGACCTCAGAGCAGATATCACAGACCACCTCTCCTGTCCTGGTGGGAATTGGAAAATAACATTTATCAAATACATTGATCAAAAGAACCTGATCCATTCAGTTTAACACATAATGGCCTGATAATATAACACATGGTAACCTACCTATAACTGGCTGTTATCATGATAATATAACACATGGTAACCTACCTATAACTATCTGTTATCATGATAATATAACACATGGTAACCTACCTATAACTGGCTGTTATCATGATAATATAACACATGGTAACCTACCTATAACTGGCTGTTATCATGATAATATAACACATGGTAACCTACCTATAACTATCTGTTATCATGATAATATAACACATGGTAACCTACCTATAACTATCTGTTATCATGATAATATAACACATGGTAACCTACCTATAACTATCTGTTATCATGATAATATAATACATGGTAACCTACCTATAACTATCTGTTATCATGATAATATAACACATGGTAACCTACCTATAACTATATGTTATCATGATAATATAATACATGGTAACCTACCTATAACTGTCTGTTATCATGATAATATAATACATGGTAACCTACCTATAACTATATGTTATCATGATAATATAACACATGGTAACCTACCTATAACTATCTGTTATCATGATAATATAACACATGGTAACCTACTGTACCTATGACAATCTGTTATCATGATAATATAACCAATGGTAACCTACCTATAACTATCTGTTATCATGATAATATAACACATGGTAACCTACCTATAACTATCTGTTATCATGATAATATAACACATGGTAACCTACCTATAACTATCTGTTATCATGATAATATAACACATGGTAACCTACCTATAACTATCTGTTATCATGATAATATAACACATGGTAACCTACCTATAACTATCTGTTATCATGATAATATAATACATGGTAACCTACCTATAACTATCTGTTATCATGTTAATATAACACATGGTAACCTACCAATAACTGTCTGTTATCATGATAATATAACATATGGTAACCTACCTATAACTATCTGTTATCATGATAATATAACACATGGTAACCTACCTATAACTATCTGTTATCATGATAATATAATACATGGTAACCTACCTATAACTATCTGTTATCATGATAATATAACACATGGTAACCTACCTATAACTATCTGTTATCATGATAATATAACACATGGTAACCTACCTATAACTATCTGTTATCATGATAATATAACACATGGTAACCTACCTATAACTATCTGTTATCATGTTAATATAACACATGGTAATCTAGCAATAACTATCTGTTATCATGATAATATAACACATGGTAACCTACCTATAACTCTACGCTATCATGATAATGTAACACATGGTAACCTACCTATAACTATCTGTTATGATAATATAACACATGGTAACCTATCTATCTGTTATCATGATAATATAACACATGGTAACCTACCTATAACTATCTGTTATCATAATATAACACATGGTAACCTGCCTATCTCTTATCATGATAATATAAAACATGGTAACCTACCTATAACTATCTGTTATCATGTTAATATAACACATGGTAACCTACCGATAACTGTTATCATGATAATATAACACATGGTCACCTACCTATAACTATCTGTTATCATGATAATATAACACATGATAACCTACCTATAACTATCTGTTATCATGATAATATAACACATGGTAACCTACCTATAACTATCTGTTATCATGATAATATAACACATGGTAACCTACCTATAACTATCTGTTATCATGATAATACAACACATGGTAACATGCTCATCATATCATTATGTACATTTTTGTCTCACCTTAAGTCACAAATAATTTAGAAAAAGTTTTTATTACGACATAGGCTCAAAGGAGTATGGAAAATATTACCCTTTGAAATGAAAAGGGTGATTCATGGATTGGTCACTCTTCATTGATAAATAACCAGATGAAACAGACTCTGCCATCTCTGGTTGGGCCCTGCTAGTAGTACAAGACAGTCATGCAACATAATAAAACGTTAGTTAAACTCATTTCTACAGACATAAAATTATTTTTATCCTTTATCCGTTCATCAAATATATTGATGAACAGATTATTTTCTCTGATGTTTACTCTGCACTGCAACATTAAGATGAAAAAGTAAACCATGTGATAACTGAAGATATAGATTTATAGTTGGTTATTACTAAATTATACAACAGGTGGGTCTAATCCTGAATGCTGATTGGTTAAAACCGCATTCCAGTCGGTGTCTATTCTACAAGTTACCACCGGCTACATCTATGACGTTAAAATGCCTATTTACTCTGTTCCATCTGACTGAGCAGTCCACTGTCTCATCAGCACAATCCACTGTCTCATCAGTGCATTTCTTTTAGACTAACATTTAGTTTTCTACATCGGACATTTGTATAAACCTTGTCTCCGACATTCGCAACATTGTTTCAATATTGAAATTCGATATCCTGCTGTCCCATAGTAATGAACATGTAGGGGTCAGGATGAGACAGACAGGCAGTGTTTCTCAGCCAGTTGAAATCATGAATCAGCTGGCATAATTTTTATGGATATATACAAAGAAATGTCAATTGAAAAAAGGTCAAACTAAACAAAATGCAGCTAGTTTAGTCTTTCCAGCTTCAATTTGAAGTGATTGTGTTAGCTGTGTTGTTGGCTAGCTCCTCTGAACAACAGTGTCCTGACGAGAGAGCACATGTTCTAATCCAGGTGAAATCGCTCCTCATATACTCATTGTTATGGATGTATCCAAATAAATGTCACTAGAAAACAGTTTAAACAAATTAAAATGCAGCTACTGTTGTTATTCTGGCTGCACTGTTTGACGTGACTGTACGTTAGCCGTAGTTGGCTAGCTGGAAAGCATGGGATAAGAGCGTTACCAGCCAGTATGGCAATGAAACATTTTGAACGAACGACTGGGTCACGTCTCTGGCAACGAAACCAATAGAACGAACAACGACTACACAAGGCAGGTAGCCTAGTGGTTAGAGCGTTGGACTAGTAACCGGAAGGTTGCAAGAATGAATCCCTGAGCTGACAAGGTAAAAATCTGTCGTTCTGCCCCTGAACAAGACAGTTAACCCACTGTTCCTAGGACGTCATTGAAAATAAGAATTTGTTCTTAACTGACTTGCCTAGTTAAATAAAAGGGGGAAAAAATACAAATAAAAAAACAGCCGGCTTAGGTAGCAACCCTAGATTTGTGTCGGGACTATATCTTGTGGAAGAAAGAAATAGTATGAATAAATTAATCAAAATAAAGTTTTTAATGAAAATATGTAAATCCTTATTGAATATGTTGGTAACCCGTTGTATAACAGTGATAATGCCCTCGAAGCTGCTGTTCGAGCCTAACAACACCCATGCAAACATATCCTCCAAACACCGGCTTCTCTGGCATTATCACTTAATTATAGAGATGGTTCTAAATATGTGAAATATGTGAATAGCAGTAATGTGAATTGAAGCTTCTCTTCTAGACAACTACATGTATTAGATAACTGTTCTATTTCCTGGTAACATGTAGAAACTCTCCTCTCCTAATTTCTTCTCCTCTTCTAGACAACTACATGTATTAGATAACTGTTCTATTTCCTGGTAACATCTAGAAACTCACCTTTTTCTTTGTGAAGAGGCCTCCTCTTTGAAATGAAGAGGGCGATTCATAGATTCACCACTCTTCATTGATAAACAACCAGAGGAAACCGACTCGGCTCTATCTGGATGGACACTGCTAATAATACAAGACAAATCAAATCAAATGCAGCATTACAGAAGTGAACTAACCCTTGGTTTGTCCTCAGTCATTTACGCTAACCAAATATTTTATATTTTCTGTTAAATGTACTGTGCAGTAACTCTGTATCCTTCTAAAAATACATTACTTATAAAAAAGGATACAGATCTAAGTCTTCAACGAGCACTTATGCGCACACACACACACACACACACACACACACACACACACACACACACACACACACACACACACACACACACACACACACACACACACACACACCTCTTCATATCAGGGTCCATGGTCTCATCAAGATCCTTGTTTGGTGACCCATCGTTCAGTCTTTCTTTAGGGATGGCTCCACCCTCAGTCCCCTGATGATAACTCATTATAACTCCCAGAGAGGAGGTCTCACAATCTTGAAGAGGACTGGTCTGGTCCCATATCAATCTGTAAATAAGAAGAGTAAACAGCATTATATTAAAACGTTTAAACACAAAAGCAGAGTAGGCCTACTGTCTGCCTGCTGTAATGGGGATTTAAATTGACATTATAAGGATATTCTGTAAAGCATTTTGTACCGAATGCAATTGTGAAAAACAAGATAGGCAGAAAAAGTGTTTATGAATAATATCATTATGTAAAAAATATATACAGTTGAAATCGGAAGTTTATATACACTTAGGTTGGAGACATTAAAACTCGTTTTTCAACCACTCCACAAATTTCTTGTTAAACCTCTCTAGGGTACGTGGGACGCTAACGTCCCACCTGACCAACATCCAGTGAAAGTGCAGGGCGCCAAATTTAAACAACAGAACAACATCTCATAATTGAAATTCCTCAAACATACAAGTATTATACACCATTTTAAAGATACACTTCTCCTTAATCCAACCACAGTGTCTGATTTCAAAAAGGCTTTACGGTGAAAGCATACCATGCGATTATGTTAGGTCAGCACCTAGTCACAAAAACATACAGCCATTTTCCAGCCAAAGAGAGGAGTCACAAAAAGCAGAAATAGTAATAAAATTAATCACTAACCTTTGATGATCTTCATCAGATGGCACCCATAGGACTTCATGTTACACAATACATGTATGTTTTGTTCGATAAAGTTCATATTTATATCCAAAAACCTCAGTTTACATTGGCGCGTTATGTTCAGAAATACATTGTCTCAAACAAACATCCGGTGAAAGTGCAGAGAGCCATATCAAATTACAGAAATACTCATTATAAATGTTGATGAAAATACAAGTGTTATACATGAAATTAAAGATATACTTCAGCAACCGCTGTGTCAGATTTCAAAAAAGCTTTACAGCGAAAGCATACCCTGCGATAATCTGAGTACAGCGCTCAGACACCAAATCAAGCCATACAGATACCTGTCATGTTGTGGAGTCAACAAAAGTCAGAAGGAGCATTATAAATATTCACTTACCTTTGATGTTCTTCATCGGAATGCACTCCCAGGAATCCCAGTACCACAATAAATGTTAGTTTTGTTCGATAAAGTCCATCATTTATGTCCAAATACCTCCTTTTTGTTCGGGCGTTTAGTCCAGTAATCCAAATGTGCAGGCACTAGGTCCAGACAAAGTCAAAAAAGTAGTATTACAGTTCGTAGAAACATGTCAAATGATGTACAGTGGGGAGAACAAGTATTTGATACACTGCCGATTTTGCAGGTTTTCCTACTTACAAAGCATGTAGAGGTCTGTAATTTTTATCATAGGTACACTTCAACTGTGAGAGACGGAATCTAAAACAAAAATCCAGAAAATCACATTGTATGATTTTTAAGTTAAAAAAAATCATTTGAATGACATAAGTATTTGATACATCAGCAAAGCAGAACTTAATATTTGGTACAGAAACCTTTGTTTGCAATTACAGAGATCATATGTTTCCTGTAGTTCTTGACCAGGTTTGCACACACTGCAGCAGGGATTTTGGCCCACTCCTCCATACAGACCTTCTCCAGATCCTTCAGGTTTCGGGGCTGTTGCTGGGCAATACGGACTTTCAGCTCCCTCCAAAGATTTTCTATTGGGTTCAGGTCTGGAGACTGGCTAGGCCACTCCAGGACCTTGAGATGCTTCTTATGGAGCCACTCCTTAGTTGCCCTGGCTGTGTGTTTCGGGTCGTTGTCATGCTGGAAGACCCAGCCACGACCCATCTTCAATGCTCTTACTGAGGGAAGGCCAAGATCTCGCGATACATGGCCCCATCCATCCTCCCCTCAATACGGTGCAGTCGTCCTGTCCCCTTTGCAGAAAAGCATCCCCAAAGAATGATGTTTCCACCTCCATGCTTCACGGTTGGGATGGTGTTCTTGGGGTTGTACTCATCCTTCTTCTTCCTCCAAACACGGCGAGTGGAGTTTAGACCAAAAAGCTATATTTTTGTCTCATCAGACCACATGACCTTCTCCCATTCCTCTTCTGGATCATCCAGATGGTCATTGGCAAACTTCAGATGGGCCTGGACATGCGCTGGCTTGAGCAGGGGGACCTTGCGTGTGCTGCAGGATTTTAATCCATGACGGCGTAGTGTGTTATTAATGGTTTTCTTTGATACTGTGGTCCCAGCTCTCTTCAGGTCATTGACCAGGTCCTGCCGTGTAGTTCTGGGCTGATCCCTCACCTTCCTCATGATCATTGATGCCCCACGAGGTGAGATCTTGCATGGAGCCCCAGACCGAGGGTGATTGACCGTCATCTTGAATTTCTTCCATTTTCTAATAATTGCGCCAACACTTGTTGCCTTCTCACCAAGCTGCTTGCCTATTGTCCTGTAGCCCATCCCAGCCTTGTGCAGGTCTACAATTTTATCCCTGATGTCCTTACACAGCTCTCTGGTCTTGGACATTGTGGAGAGGTTGGAGTCTCTTTGATTGAGTGTGTGGACAGGTGTCTTTTATACAGGTAACGAGTTCAAACAGGTGCAGTTAATACAGGTAATGAGTGGAGAACAGGAGGGCTTCTTAAAGAAAAACTAACAGGTCTGTGAGAGCCGGAATTCTTATTGGTTGTTAGGTTTTCAAATACTTATGTCATGCAATAAAATGCAAATTAATTACTTAAAAATCATACAATGTGATTTTCTGGATTTTTAAAAAAAGATTCCGTCTCTCACAGTTGAAGTGTACCTATGATAAAAATTACAGACCTCTACATGCTTTGTAAGTAGGAAAACCTGCAAAATCGGCAGTGTAACAAAAACTTGTTCTCCCCACTGTATATAATCAATCTTTAGAATGTTTTTATCATAAATCTTCAATAATATTCCAACCGGACAATTCCTTTGTCTTTAGAAATGAAAGGGAACGGAGTGACAAAACTAAAGGTTTTCAACCAGACACCTGGTTCAAACAGCTCTTATTCGCTCCCCCTTCACAGTAGAAGCCTGAAACAACGTTCTAAAGACTGTTGACATCTAGTGGAAGCGGTAGGAAGTGTGTCTGACCCCATAGACACTGTATATTCGATAGGCAATTACTTGAAAAACTACAAACCTCAGATTTCCCACTTTCTGGTTGGATTTTTCTCAGGTTTTCGCCTGCCATAAGAGTGCTGTTATACTCACAGACATCATTCAAACAGTTTTAGAAACTTCAGAGTGTTTTCTATCCAAATCTACTAATTATATGCATAGCCAAGCATCTGGGCCTGAGTAGCAGGCAGTTTACTCTGGGCAGGCTTTTCATCCGGAAGTGAAAATACTGCCCCCTACCCCAAAGATGTTTTAACAACCTATAGTTTTGGCAAATCGGTTAGGACAGCAATTTTTCCAACAATTGTTTACAGACAGATTATTTCACTGTATCACAATTCCAGTGGGTCAGAAGTTTACATACACAAAGTTGACTGTGCCTTTAACAGCTTGGAAAATTCCAGAAAATTATGTAATGGCTTTAGAAGCTTCTGATAGCTCACCGACATCATTTGACTCAATTGGAGGTGTACCTGTGGATGTATTTCACAGCCTACCTCCAAACTCAGTGCCTCTTTGCTTGACATCATGGGAAAATCAAAAGAAATCAGCCAAGACCTCAGAAAAATAATTGTAGACCTCCACAAGTCTGGTTCATCCTTGGGAGCAATTTCCAAACGCCTAAAGGTACCACGTTCATCTGTACAAACAATAGTACTCAAGTATAAACACCATGGGACCATGCAGCCGTCACACCGCTCAGGAAGAAGACGCATTCTGTCTCCTAGAGATGAACGTACTTTGGTGCGAAAAGTGCAAATCCATCCCAGAACAACAGCAAAGGACCTTGTGAAGATGCTGGAGGAAACAGGTACAAAAGTATCTATATCCACAGTAAAACGAGTTCTATATCGACCTAACCTGAAAGGCCGCTCAGCAAGGAAGAGGCCAATGCTGCAAAACCGCCATAAAAAAGCCAGACTACGGTTTGCAACCTCACATGGGGACAAAGATCGTACTTTTTGGAGAAATGTCCTCTGGTCTGATGAAACAAAAATATAACTGTTTTGCCATAATGACCATCGTTATGTTTGGAGGAAAAAGGGGGAGGCTTGCAAGCAAAAGAACACCATGCCAACCGTGAAGCACGGGGTTGGCAGCATCATGTTGTGGGGGTGCTTTGCTGCAGGAGGGACTGGTGCACTTCACAAAATAGATGGCATCATGAGGTTGGAAAATTATGTGGAAATATTGAAGCAACATCTTAAGACATCAGTCAGGATGTTAAAGCTTCGTCACAAATGGCTCTTCCAAATGAACAATGACCCCAAGCATACTTCCAAAGTTGTGGCAAAATGGCTTAAGGACAACAAAGTCAAGGTATTGGAGTGGCCATCACAAAGCCCTGACCTCAATCCTATAGAAAATGTGTGGGCAGAACTGAAAAAGTGTGTGCGAGCAAGGAGGCCTACAAACCTGACTCCGTTACACCAGCTCTGTCAGGAGGAATGGGCCAAAATTCACCCAACTTATTGTGGGAAGCTTGTGGAAGGCTACCCGAAACTTTTTACCCAAGTTAATCAATTTAAAGGCAATGCTACCAAATACTAATTGTGTATATGTAAACTTCTGACCCACTGGGGATGTGATGAAAAAAATAAAAGCGGAAATAAATAATTCTCTCTACTATTATTCTAACATTTCACATTCTTAAAATAAAGTGGTGATCCTAACTGACCTAAGACATGGAATTCTTACAAGGATTAAATGTCAGGAATTGTGAAAAACTGAGTTTAAATGTATTTGGCTAAGGTGTATGTCAACCTCCGACTTCAACTGTATATATTTAACCTAGAAATATAGACTACGTTATCTGGTAATTGTTTAGCTCACTTTCTATGCATAATTATAGTCCAATATATAATTTGGTTATTTTGTTGTCTTTTTTGTGTCGTCATCTTTTAGAAGAGTGTATTAGCCACGATCCACCACAACCTGGTCATACAGTTTATGTCAAATTGACTTTTTCTTTTCTCTCTTTTTGCATTTTAGTTAACCCTAACACTTTTCCTAACCTTAACCAATTTCGATGAGGCTCTCTTGCTCAGATATCGCTAAGTGAACTGAAGGCAGGGCATGAAAGGGATAAAGAATCCAGTTGTTAGTGTTGTCCGTTTCGGGAAAGTACCTGTGTAATTGCGCACCCAGATCACTCAGGTGCTTCGCTATATCACATTTGACATTGTCCATAAGGTTGAGTTCATTTGCACACAAAAAATCATACAATGATGGGAAGACCTGTGTGTTGTCCTTGTTAATACAGACAGAAAAGAGCTCCAACTTCTTAATCATAGCCTCAATTTTGTCCCGCACATTGAATATAGTTGCGGAGAGTCCCTGTAATCATAGATTCAGATCATTCAGGCGAGAAAAAACATCACCCAGATAGGCCAGTCTTGTGAGAAACTCGTCATCATGCAAGCGGTCAGACAAGTGAACTTTAAGCTCGTCTCTCACTTTTATGAAAAAGTGTTAATACTTGCCGCTTGATAACCAGCGCACTTCTGTATGTTGTAAAAGCGTTACATGGTCGCTGCCCATATCATTGCATAATGCAGAAAATACACGAGAGTTCAGAGGCCTTGCTTTAACAAAGTTAACCATTTTCACTGTAGTGTCCAAAACGTCTTTCAAGCTGTCAGGCATTCCCTTGGCAGCAAGAACCTCTCGGTGGATGCTGTAGTGTACCCAAGTGGCGTCGGGAGAAACTGCTTGCACGCGCGATACTACTCCACTATGTCTCCCTGTCATGGCTTTTGCGCCATCAGTACAGATACCAACACATCTTGACCACCAAAGTCCATTTGATGTCACAAAGCTGTCCAGTACTTTAAAAATATCCTCTCATGTTGTCCTGGTTTCCAGTGGTTTGCAGAAGAGGATGTCTTCCTTAATTGACCCTCATCAATGTAACAGACATACCAGGAGCTGTGCCAGGCCCACCACGTCTGGTACCTCATCCAGCTGTAACGCATGGAATTCACTGGCTTGTATGCGAAGCAGTAATTGTTTCAGAACATCTCTTGCCATGCAACTGATGTGTCGTGAAACAGTGTTGTTTGATGAAGGTTTTGTCTGTATAGTTTTTTTGGCCTTTTCCCCCAGCATTGTCCCAGCCATATCCGCAGCAGCAGGAAGAATTAAGACCACCACAATAGTATGGCGCTTGCCTGTCCTAGCCACTCAGTAGCTCACCATATAAGACGCTTCTAGACACTTCTAATTAATGTTATCTGTTGCTTTTATACATGTCTTACTACTCGAAAGTCATCTTTATCTTAGATCAAAAAACTCCCTTATTTTTCAAATTGTCATGTTTCGTTTCTAAATGTCTGCGCAAGAGTGAAGGTTTCCCGTGAGAGAGTACCGGTTAATCAAATCAAGTCAAAGTTTATTTGTCACGTGCGCCGAATACAACAGGTGTAGACCTTACAGTGAAATGCTTACTTACAGGCTCTAACCAATAGTGCGAAAAAAAGGTGTGTGTGTGTGTGTGTGTACGTAAGTAAAGAAATAAAACAAAAGTAAAAAGACATTTGAAAATAACAGTAGCGAGGCTATATACAGATACGGTTAGTCAGGCTTATTGAGGTAGTATGTACATGTAGATATGGTTAAAGTGACTATGCATATATGATGAACAGAGAATAGCAGAAGCGTAAAAAGAGGGGTTGGTGGGTGGTGGGACACAATGCAGATAGCCCGGTTAGCCAATGTGCGGGAGCACTGGTTGGTCGGGCCATTTGAGGTAGTATGTACCTCCTAAGCAAATATGTTTTTTAAATTTTTTTGCGTTGTTTGTAATTTGTACATAATTTTGCTGCTATCGTCTCTTATGACCGAAAATAACTTCTGGACATCAGAACAGCGATTACTCAACACGAACTGGCAGAAGCTTTTTTCCCCCTTTGAGTCTGACGAGCCCGACGTGAACGACATAATGCTTTCCTGGGAACAGGCCCAAATCCCATTAATTTGCGTGAAGAGAAGACGGAGAAAAAAAAAGTGGGGTATTGTGTGTAGATTGATGAGGGGAAAACAACTATTTAATCAATTTTAGAATAAGGCTGTAACATAACAAAATTAGGAAAAAGTGAAGGGGTCTGAATACTTTCCGAATACACTGTATATAGACAGGCGTGTGCCTTTCCGAATCAGGTCCAATCAATTGAATTTGCCACAGGTCGACTCCAATCAAGTTGTAGAAACACCTCAAGGATGATCAATGGAAACAGGATGCAACTGAGCTCAATTTCGAATCTCATAGCAAAGGGTCTGAATACTTATGTAAATGTATTCATTGCAGCCTACATCAAGCAGATATTCCAAAAAATAAACTGTTTTCACTTTGTCATTGTGGGGTATTGTTTGTAGATTGATGAGGACAAAAATGTATTTAATCAATTGTAGAATAAGGCTGTAACGTAACAAAATGTGGGAAAAGTCAAGGGATCTGAATACTTTCCGAATGCACTGTATATAAGAATGCTGTTAATTGACTACAGCTCAGCCTTCAACACCATAGTACCCTCCAAGCTCATCATAATGCTTGGGGCCCTGGGTCTGAATCCTACCCTGTGCACCTGGGTACTGGATTTCCTGACTGGCCGCATCCCAGGTGGTGAAGGTAGGCAACAATACCTCCACCACACTGATCCTCAACACAGGGGCCACGCTCAGACCCCTCCTGAACTCCCTGTTCACCCATGGAATTTGTGTGTATTGTTGTATATTGTTAGATATTACTGCACTGTTGGAGCTAGGAACACAAGCATTTCGCTACACCCCGCAATAACATCTGCTAAATTTGTGTATGTGACCAATAGCATTTTATTTTATACTTGATTTGAATGGCGTTGCTAGAAACGATCCAGCTTTTGTCAAATTACCATCAGATTTGACTTTTCGTAGCAGGTTAGGAGAATTAACATAGCAGGTTAGAATAATTAGGTTACGGTTCGGAAAAGGGTTAGCTAAAAACAGGACAGATACAAAATTGAGTCCTCTATCTATCTCTATGTCCCCAACGCTTTTTACGCATCTATTTTGTCAGGTTTGACGGGGAGCGGCTTCGACAGGAAGTCGTAGGCCTCGTCCGAAATCCATATTGCCTACTACTTACTAAAAGGACATAATGGGTACTACTAATCGTACTATATAGTATTTAGAAATGTACTGTTTACAACAAATGTATGCTGTAAGCAACACATACCAACATACTAGACTCACCGTTCATTTGGGTACAGTGCGTCCTTCCTCAAAAGTGTGCAGCGAATTATAGCCGAAATGGGTATAACAACCGGGCATTTAAAGCATACTCGATTTTCCAGATTTCACATATTAAACGATTGTATATTGTTTCTTTCTACATAACTATGTCTTATTTTAGGATAAATATATTAATATACCTGCTAAATAGCTTATCTCAGCGTCAGGTAGCTGTGTAAAAAGAGAACACTTGTCGTGGTCTTCCTTGTGCGCACTCCGCCATTATGCTAGTGGGCCTAGTGGGGTACTACATTTTTTACTTGCCATTTAATAGAAAGAAGATGAAAAATCGGGTCTTTATTAAAAGCAAATTTCGTTGAGTTAAATATTAATTTACTACCAAATAATCTTACACCTGACTTTCATAATAAAAACATGAACCTACCATTTCTCCTGCTGTCTTGCAAGTCGAACAACCTGAGGGGTGAACTCACGGAAAGAGAGAAAAGTTGTCGAATTTACTTTCAGTTTCTAACAGGAAAGAACTTCGACAAACTCCCGCTTAGAAAACGTAGACCTGTTTTTTTATAAAGGCAGAATATGTAATTCTAATACTGAAATATTTGTGATGTCAAATATTGATAGGGTCAAATTAATTCAAAACATATGGAAATAACACGACACATCTGATACATGTTTGTATTGGCATACGCCGCAAACTCTATAAATAAAATATTTATTGTCCATTAAAATTATTTAATGATGTGGGAATGTGTCTTCAGCTCGTGGTTATTAAAATCAGTGAAAATACAAACGTAGCTCAGAAAACATTATACAGTATTCTTATCAGGTTTTTGACGTTCCTGTTACAGTTGTAATTACTAATTTGTTCCTCTAGGTGGCGACATAGAACTTTGTAGAGCTGATGGGTCCTGAGCCGTCATAGCAGAGACAGCAGAACAGAGACAGCTTTCAGAGTTAGAGACCATAGCCACAGAAAGTAGTTTGGGGGTGGGGGTGCTGTGATGTTTCCACTGGTGGGTGGGGGGGAGTGGTTTACAGGAATAGACACAAAGAAACTGAATAAAATATGGAATTTTGTTATTTAAGAACCGTCATTCAACATACATTAATTTTATATTGTTGAGGTTGGTTGATACTTCATCTAATGTGTGTAAATCATTAGAATGTGTCCACAGATAGTCCTTAGACGAACTGTAAATCAACCAACCAACCAGTCAAAACAATGACATGGTAATGTTACAGACTCTCATTGTACACAGCATTCACCTTGTTTAAACTACTTCCCTCTCTCAGCCTCTTGAAACATCTCACTGGTGTAATGGCTTGTTCTAAAGCGTTACATTTAAAAAATAATATTTAACCTTTATTTAACTAGCATTAAACAGGAACAGGCAAAGCAGAGACACAAATCAAAGTCAGAACATTGACTGATATACAGTGTACAAAACATTAAGGACACCTTCCTAATATTGAGTTGCCCCCCCAGCCTCAATTCGTCTGGGCATGGTGCTGAAAGCATTCCACAGGGAAGCTGGCCCATGTTGACTCCAATGCTTCCCACAGTTGTGTCAAGTTGGCTGGATGTCCTTTGGATAGTGGATCATTCTTGATACACACGGGAAACTGTTTAGCATAAATAACTTGACACAAACCGGTGCACCTCGCATCTGCAACCATACCCTGTTCAAAGGCACTTAAATATTTGGTCTTGCCCATTCACTCTCTGAATAGCACACATACTTAATCCATGTCTCAATTGTCTCAAGCCTAAACCTGTCTCCTCCCCTGCATCTACACTAATTGAAGTGGGTTTAACAAGTGACATCAATAAGGGATCATAGCTTTCACCTGGATTTACCTGGTCAGTCTATGGAAAGAGCAGGTAATTGTTAATGTTTTGTACTCTCAGTGTATATAGTCTATAGATATCAAATAATGAAGTCAAACAACTTGTAGAATTAAGGAACTGTTAACTATGGACTCTCATTGAATCCTGCATCTATTTACTACTGCCTCCACTGTAATTCCCTCTACTGCCTCCACTGTAGTTCCCTCTACTGCCTCCACTGTAGTTCCCTCTACTGCCTCCACTGTAGTTCCCTCTACTGCCTCCACTGTAGTTCCCTCTACTGCCTCCACTGTAATTCCCTCTACTGCCTCCACTGTAGTTCCCTCTACTGCCTCCACTGTAATTCCCTCTACTGCCTCCACCCTCTACTGCCTCCACTGTAATTCCCTCTACTGCCTCCACTGTAATTCCCTCTACTGCCTCCACTGTAATTCTCTCTACTGCCTCCACTGTAGTTCCCTCTACTGCCTCCACTGTAGTTCCCTCTACTGCCTCCACTGTAATTCCATCTACAGCTTCCACTGTAGTTCCCTCTACTACCTCCACTGTAGTTCCCTCTACTGCCTCCACTGTAATTCCCTCTACTGCCTCCACTGTAATTCCCTCTACTGCCTCCACTGTAATTCCCTCTACTGCATCCAGTGTAATTCCCTCTACTGCATCCACTGTAATTCCCTCTACAGCCTCCACTGTAATTCCCTCTACTGCCTCCACTGTAATTCCCTCTACAGCCTCCACTGTAATTCCCTCTACTGCATCCAGTGTAATTCCCTCTACTGCCTCCACTGTAATTCTCTCTACTGCCTCCACTGTAATTCCCTCTACTGCCTCCACTGTAATTCCCTCTACTGCTTCCAATGTAATTCCCTCTACAGCCTCCACTGAAATTCCCTCTACTGCCTCCACTGTAATTCCCTCTAATGCCTCCACTGTAATTCCCTCTACAGCCTCCACTGTAATTCCCTCTACTGCCTCCACTGTAATTCCCTCTACTGCCTCCAGTGTAATTCCCTCTACTGCCTCCACTGTAATTCCCTCTACTGCCTCCACTGTAATTCCCTCTACTGCCTCCACTGTAATTCCCTCTACTGCCTCCACTGTAATTCCCTCTACTGCCTCCACTGTAATTCCCTCTACTGCCTCCACTGTAGTTCCCTCTACTGCCTCCACTGTAGTTCCCTCTACTGCCTCCACTGTCATTCCCTCTACTGCATCCAGTGTAATTCCCTCTACAGCCTCCACTGTAATTCCCTCTACTGCCTCCACTGTAATTCCCTCTACAGCCTCCACTGTAATTCCCTCTACTGCATCCAGTGTAATTCCCTCTACTGCCTCCACTGTAATTCTCTCTACTGCCTCCACTGTAATTCCCTCTACTGCCTCCACTGTAATTCCCTCTACTGCTTCCACTGTAATTCCCTCTACAGCCTCCACTGAAATTCCCTCTACTGCCTCCACTGTAATTCCCTCTAATGCCTCCACTGTAATTCCCTCTACAGCCTCCACTGTAATTCCCTCTACTGCCTCCAGTGTAATTCCCTCTACTGCCTCCAGTGTAATTCCCTCTACTGCCTCCACTGTAATTCCCTCTACTGCCTCCACTGTAATTCCCTCTACTGCCTCCACTGTAATTCCCTCTACTGCCTCCACTGTAATTCCCTCTACTGCCTCCACTGTAATTATCTCTACTGCCTCCACTGTAGTTCCCTCTACTGCCTCCACTGTAATTCCCTCTACAGCTTCCACTGTAGTTCCCTCTACTGCCTCCACTGTAGTTCCCTCTACTGCCTCCACTGTAGTTCCCTCTACTGCCTCCACTGTAATTCAATCTACAGCTTCCACTGTAGTTCCCTCTACTACCTCCACTGTAGTTCCCTCTACTGCCTCCACTGTAATTCCCTCTACTGCCTCCACTGCAATTCCCTCTACTGCCTCCACTGCAATTCCCTCTACTGCATCCAGTGTAATTACCTCTACTGTAATTCCCTCTACTGCCTCCACTGTAATTCCCTCTACTGCCTCCAATGTAATTCATTCTACTATCTACACTGTAATTCCCTCGACTGCCTCCACTGTAGTTCCCTCTACTGCCGTTACAACTGCACTTTCAACACCAAATCTATCCCTTGGACGCTCTCTTTCAAATGCTTCCATCCCTCTCTCTCAGGATCCCTTCTTCCTCCTCTTCATTCTCTCTCAGGAACCTCTCTTCCGCTTCTTCATTCTCTCTCAGAATCCTCTCTTGCTCTTCTTCAATCTCTCTCAGGATCCTCTCTTCCTCTCTTCTTCAATCTCTCTCTCAGCCCCCTGGAACATCTCATTGGTGTAGTATCTTCCTTCATTCATCATGACTACGTTGTTTATCTTCTCAAGTAGCTCAGTGACCTGAGAGGGATTCTGATCTCTTATTTCTGAGTAAAATGCTGAAGAGCTGAATGATAATGATCCAGAATGTATAAACGCAACATGTAAAGTGTTGGTCCTATGTTTCATGAGTTCAAATAAAATGAGCATATCAAGAAGCTGATTAAACAGCATGATCATTACACAGGTGCACTTTGTGCTGGGACAATAAAATGTGCAGTTTTGGCACACAACACAATGCCACATGTGTCTCAAGTTGAGACAGTACAACTGAATGCATTCAACTGAAATGTGTCTTCTGCATTTAACCCAACCCCTCTGAATCAGAGAGGTGCGGGGGGCTGCCATAATCGACATCCATGTCTTCGGCCGGGGAACAGTGGGCCTTGCTCAGGGGCAAAATTACAGATTTGTACCTTGTCAGCTCCGGGATTCAATCCAGCAAGCTTTTGGTTACTGGCCCAACGCTCTAACCACTAGGCTACCTGCCGTCCCTGGGAGCAAGCAATTGGCATGCTGACTCCAGATAATTTAATGTTAATTTCTCTACCATAAGTCTTCTCTAATGTTGTTTTAGAGAATTTGGCAGTGCGCCCAACCTGCATCACAACCGCAGACTACATGTAACCACGCCAGCACAGGACCTCCACATCCGGCTTCTTCACCTACAGGGATAGTCAGAGACCAGCCACCCGGACAGCTGATGAAACTGAGGAGTATTTCTGTCTGTAATAAAGCCCTTTTGTGGGGAAAAACTCATTCTGATTGGCTGGGCCGAGCTTCCCAGTGGGTGGGCCTGGCTCCCAAGTGGGAGGTCCTATGCCCTCCCAGGCCCACCCATGGCTGTGCCCCTGCCAAGTCATGTGAAATCCATAGATTAGAGCCTAAGTTATTTATTTCAATTGACTGATTTCCTTATATGAACTGTAACTCAAGAAACTCGTTGAAATTGTGCATGTAGCATTTATATATTTGTTCAGTATATAACAGCTAAACTTTGCCCATCCACCTCTCCTTTGGCCTTTTCACAGCCTGATGTAACACATGATGTAAAACTGCATTTGATTCAAAAGCTTTCCTCCCTAGAATGGTGTTTCCTACTAAACTCTTTCCAACTCCAGTCTTCCCCATCAGAACAATCCGGACCTCATGTTCTGTTGGATCAGTATAACCTTGATGTTCTTCCTGTTAGCACATTTACAAACAGCATTTTTCAGTAAAATAGTTTTCCCTACAAAAAGTGAGTGGAACAAGGGATGGTATCAGTTTGTAACGACGTTCGTCTGAGGAAGAAGGAAAGGACCAAGGTGCAGCGTGGTACGTGTTCATGATTTTTAATAACACTGAACACTAGAACAAAAAATAACAAAACGGAACAAACTAAACAGTCCTGTCTGGTGTAGACACAAAACAGAAAATAACTACCCACAAAACATATGTAGGAAAAGGCTACCTAAGTATGGTTCTCAATCAGAGACAACGATAGACAGCTGCCTCTGATTGAGAACCACACCGGGCCAAACACATAGAAATAGATAACATAGAACAAAAACATAGAATGCCCACCCCAACTCACGCCCTGACCAGACCAAATTAGAGACATAAAAATAATCTCTAAGGTCAGGGCGTGACACAGTTCACGGTGTGAACAGACGAGAGAATGTGTTTCAGTTAAATAGTTTTAGGAAAATAGTTTTCCCTCCAGAAAATAAAATAAATAAAGGGACATCACAACATGAGAACTCTGAGGACTCAAGGTCTGCTACTGAACTGATTGAGATGATGCAGATTACTAGTGCAGACAGTTGAATGAGGGCCATGCTTTAACACTGGTAGAAAAACAGAACCACATGATCAGTTCAGGGTCAGATAATGCTTAATGCTATGGAGCGCCGATTGGGTCTTAAAGCACGTGGTCAAAACGTGATCTTTTTAATGCCACACGTGTAAAGTAAGCAGGTTCATATAACACAGTGTTATTAAATGATTAGAGTTAATGTTACACACATTCTTATTTTCAATGGTGGCCTAGGAACAGTGGGTTTAACTGCCTTGTTCAGGGGCAGAACAACAGATTTTTACCTTGTCAGCTCGGGGATTCGATCTAGCAACCTTTTGGTTACAGGTTCAACGCTCTAACAACTAGGCTACCTGCCTCCCCATTAGGGTTACACAGTGTTGTAGGTTTAGGGTTACACACAGTGTTGTAGGATTAGGGTTACACACAGTGTTACAGGATTAGGGTTACACACAGTGTTATAGGATTAGGGTTACACAGTGTTGTAGGATTAGGGTTACACAGTGTTATAGGATTAGGGTTACACAGTGTTATAGGATTAGGGTTACACACAGTGTTACAGGATTAGGGTTACACACAGTGTTATAGGATTAGGGTTACACACAGTGTTATAGGATTAGGGTTACACACAGTGTTACAGGATTAGGGTTACACAGTGTTATAGGATTAGGGTTACACAGTGTTATAGGATTAGGGTTACACACAGTGTTATAGGATTAGGGTTACACACAGTGTTACAGGGTTAGGGTTACACACAGTGTTATAGGATTAGGGTTACACACAGTGTTACAGTATTAGGGTTACACAGTGTTATAGGATTAGGGTTACACACAGTGTTACAGGATTAGGGTTACACAGTGTTATACGATTAGGGTTACACAGTGTTATAGGATTAGGGTTACACACAGTGTTACAGGATTAGGGTTACACACAGTGTTACAGGATTAGGGTTACACACAGTGTTACAGGATTAGGGTTACACAGTGTTATAGGATTAGGGTTACACAGTGTTATAGGATTAGGGTTACACACAGTGTTATAGGATTACGGTTACACAATGTTATAGGATTACAGTTACACATAGGGTAACATAGTTAGGCTAACAATACAGTCAATATCCACCAATCAGCATGTGTTAAATTCCCATGTCCAAATCATCCCAAAATGTCTAAAATTGATTATGTAGCTCAATCAAGTAACTTTAAGATTACTTATTAAAACATGCTAATTTAGGGGATATTGACTTATGCCTAGGTATGTTTTGTTCCCGAGTGAAGACCCAAGACCCAGCCAGGTGATGACCTGAGGAATGCCGACTAACCAGCTGTTATTCATGGCTACAGCCAGGTGATGACCTGAGGAATACTGACTAATCAGATGTTATTCATAGATACAGCCAGGTGATGACCTGAGGAATACTGACCAATCAGCTGTTATTCATAGATACAGCCAGGTGATGACCTGAGGAATACTGACTAATCAGCTGTTATTCATAGATACAGCCAGGTGATGACCTGAGGAATACTGACTAATCAGATGTTATTCATAGATACAGCCAGGTGATGACCTGAGGAATACTGACTAATCAGATGTTATTCATAGATACAGCCAGGTGATGACCTGAGGAATACTGACCAATCAGCTGTTATTCATAGATACAGCCAGGTGATGACCTGAGGAATACTGACTAATCAGATGTTATTCATAGATACAGCCAGGTGATGACCTGAGGAATACTCTGCTTTACACCTCTGAAGCCCCCCAGTTATGTGACATACTGTGTGTGTATTAATATTCATTATGGATCCCCATTAGCTCTTTCCAAAGCAGCAGCTAATATTCCTGGGGTCCTGTTTAAATGAAGGCATTGAATACAATTTAAAACATTAAAATACATTTTACAACACACCAAATGTGTGCTCTCAGGTCACCACTCTACCACAGCACAAAATCCATATGTACGTGTGTGTATAGTGTGTATGTTATCATGTGTATGTGTGTATGCTTGTTTGTACCTGTGTGTGTGTCTCTTCACGGTCCCAAATACACATAAGGTGTATTTGTATATGTTATTTCTATCTAATTCTACTGCCTGCATCAGTTACCTGATGTGGGATAGAGTTCCATGTAGTCATGGCTTTATGTAATACTGTGCACCTCCAATAGTCTGTTCTGGACTTGGGGACTGTGAAGAGACCTCTTGTGGCATGTTTGTGCGGTATGCATGGGTGTCCGAGCTGTGTGTTAGTAGTTTAAACAGACAGCTTGGTGCATTCAACATGTTAATACTTCTTACAAAAAACAAGTAGTGATGAAGTCAATCTCTCCTTCACTTTTAGCCAAGAGAGATTGACATGCATATTATCAATGTTGGCTCTCAGTGTACATTTAAGGGCCAGCTGTGCTGCCCTGTTCTGAACCAGTTGTAATTGTACATGGCTAAATAACAGTTACATTGTAAGCCCATCATCTCAAAGTATATATTTTTAAAGCCCTCTGCTTTACACCTCTGAAGCCCTCCCATGTCATGGTATATTTTCATAGAACTGTACAGTGCAGAGGAGGCTGGTGGGAGGAGCTATAGGAGGATGGGCTCATTGTAATGGCTGGAATAGAATAAATGGAATGGAGTCAAACATGTGGTTTCCATACGTTTGATGTGTTTTATACCGTTCCATTTAAACCATTCCAGCCATTACAATGAGTCCATCCTCCTATAGCTCCTACCACCAGCCTCCTCGGGTACGGTGTCATTGAATATCCTTTACTGAATCAATGTGTATCGATGTGAACAATCCCTCTGTAAATATTGATGTACATGTTTACTTTCTGCATTTCTATTTACCATTTATGTTGATATTTTTACTGGGAAAAAGGTAGATATTCACAACTACATAGCCTCTATAGCTCATGAAGTATTGTGAGGATACATAGATACATTGTTGTTCTCTCGTCCTGTACCTAACTAGTGCATAAATAAAACATGGAATGGAATCCTGAATGTATCCGTTATCAGTATAATGAAAACATGGACTGGACTAACAGTAATATTCACTTGTTGGCTACACTACAGTAGTTATCAGTATAATGAAAACATGGACTGGACTAACAGTAATATTCACTTGTTGGCTACACTACAGTAGTTATCAGTATAATGAAAACATGGACTGGACTAATGTAATGATCATTGTAGACTACACTACAGTACACACATAAGTAAGAGTGTCTTAACAAATCAAGGTATCTGTCCAGCACTGCCTCAATACTCTCATAATATAATGCTGGTGGCTGCTGTATCATGCTAGCATGCGGACTGGGATATGTTCCAGGTAGCTTCCGAGAATAATATTGATGAATATACTGAGACGGTGACTGCGTTTATAAGGAAGTGTATAGGAGATGTTATACCCTCTGTGACTATTAAAACCTACCCCAACCAGAAACTGTGGATAGATGGCAGCATTCGAGGAAAACTGAAAACGCGAACCACTGCATTTAACCATGGCAAAGTGACTGGGAATATGGCAGAATAGAATGATAAATCAGTTGATTTAGGATAGACTACTTACAAAGGTACACCATCAGCATGTGATTTAGTTGATCATTTTCTTGTCAATCATTTTTTTATGAAATTATAGTAAACAATTGTAGAGTTGAGTTTGTTTCAGACAGTCTATAGACTGTAGTATACACCGCTCCACCATTTTAGGCCATATTTATCTGACGGAGAACAGTGATTCATCAACCTCACAAGTAGCCTAGTAATTCATAAACACTTGACCCATTTAATCAAGAACAAGTGGTGTTTCAGATCCTCTTTATTTTGCAGTTATGCTACGAACTTATCAGATCTCACAACGCCTGGAGAAGTATTTATCACGTCAGGAAACCAATTCATGTAACATAGCAATCTTGGTAACGCTATATTTTAAAGGGTTCCATATCATAGTATAAATATATATGTAAAATTATTGTAATTAATTGTAATAATTAATAGTTACACTGTAATAACAACATGCAACTGGTTGTAATTGCAGTCTGTAGGTACAGGGATGTAACAATGAATGCTTGTTACAAGGGCTGTTATGGTGACCATATTACAGCCACACTGGCGGTCACGAGTCATGATGGCAGTCAAATTCCATGTGACCGTGTAGTCACGGTAATTAGGCTTCTCTAAGCTCTGATGCTGCAAATGGTCATTAGTAGCCTACCGAACTTGCTAACTGCCTGGTACTCCGCACTCTATTGTCCCTCTAATCACTCTGACATCAATGCAAATTTAATCGAAAATCTAAGAAAAAAGCACTTGATGAGCCCATGAGCTCATGTTGCTCAACATTTCTACAGGCTATGAAATTGCGTGAGAAAACAGTGATGTTAAAAAGAGGAGGATCCCATCAGTTTTCTATAGGCTAGGCATACTATATTTATTTCTCAACAAGCCTAATATTAAGCGCATTGCTTCTCTTTACAACAGGAGTATAGTCTACCTGGCTGGCAAGAAAATGAACCGCGTCCTCCATTCGCTATTTCAGTGCATAGATGACATGTATTGTTTTTCCCCGCCCCTGTTTGAGACAGGTGCATGATAATGGTCCATTCTAATTCAAAACAAATTTCACACATATTATTTACTATATGTAAAGACAATATTAAATCAAAAATAGTCTGATGGGTGACAATATCAGCCGACAACTTGTGAATTCTATATTATTACTTGTATATATCTATATGTACACTACCGTTCAAAAGTTTGGGGTCACTTAGAAATGTCCTTGTTTTTGAAAGAAAAGCACCTTTTTTGTCCATTAAAATAACATCAAATTGATCAGAAATACAGTGTAGACATTGTTAATGTTGTAAATCCTATTGTAGCTGGAAACGGCTGATTTTTTATGGAATATCTACATAGGTGTACAGAGGCCCATTATCAGCAACCATCACTCCTGTGTTCCAATGGCACGTTGTGTTAGCTAATCCAAGTTTATCATTTTAAAAGGCTAATTGATCATTAGAAAACCCTTTTGCAATTATGTTAGCACAGCTGAAAACTGCAGCGCAGTTTAAAGGGACAGTTCGTCCAAATTACAAACTGACACATTGGTTTCCTTACCTTGTAAGGTATCTATGGACAAGCTATGACAGCCATCTATGCTTTGCTTTAGTTTACCTGGCAGTGGCTGGCACTGTGTCAGAATGCTAACGTTTTAGTAGAGAGGGAGTAGGGGTTTGAAGGGGAGAGAGAGGGAGTAGGGGTTTGAAGGGGAGAGAGAGGGAGTAGGGGTTTGAAGGGGAGAGAAAGGGAGTAGGGGTTTGAAGGGGAGAGAGGGAGTAGGAGTTTGAAGGGGAGAGAGAGGGAGTAGGGGTTTGAAGGGGAGAGAGAGGGAGTAGGGGTTTGAAGGGGAGAGAAAGGGAGTAAGAGTTTGAAGGGGAGGGAAAGGGAGTAGGAGTTTGAAGGGGAGAGAAAGGGAGTAGGAGTTTGAAGGGGGAGAAAGGGAGTAGGAGTTTGAAGGGGAGGGAAAGGGAGTAAGAGTTTGAAGGGGAGGGAAAGGGAGTAGGGGTTTGAAGGGGAGAGAGAGGGAGTAGGGGTTTGAAGGGGAGAGAAAGGGAGTTGGAGTTTGAAGGGGAGAGAGAGGGAGTAGGGGTTTGAAGGGGAGAGAGAGGGAGTAGGGGTTTGAAGGGGAGAGAGAGGGAGTAGGGGTTTGAAGGGGAGAGAGAGGGAGTAGGGGTTTGAAGGGGAGAGAAAGGGAGTTGGAGTTTGAAGGGGAGAGAGAGGGAGTAGGAGTTTGAAGGGGAGAGAGAGGGAGTAGGGGTTTGAAGGGGAGAGAGAGGGAGTAGGGGTTTGAAGGGGAGAGAGAGGGAGTGGGGGTTTGAAGGCGAGAGAGAGGTCTATGGAGGCAGAGAGGAGGCAGAAAGGTAAGTTTGAGGAGAGCAACATAGTTTCTAAAGCTAGCGGCAATTCGGAGGTAGAAAGTGCCGAGGAAGGGCAAGATAAGACATGAGGGGAGCATGGAGGTGAGGAGGAGCATAAAGTGGTTCTGAAGTTTAGGGAGGAAGGGGGAGTAGGGGCGATGAGTCTGATAAGGTTGACGGCTGTGATAAAAAAGTTGATAGGGGAAGTTGTCAATGCTAAAGTGTTAAGAGATGGGTGTTTGTTGGTGTTCTGTAAGGACATGGCAAAGAGGGAAAAAGCTCTGAGTGAAGCAAATAGGGAAGTGTGTCAAGCAGCCGGAATGATCAAGCAGGGAAGCATTGGATTAAAGGGGTGATAACAGGAATGCCTGTGAGTGTTAGTAATAAAGAGGTAAGCGACAACTTGAGAGGAGGCATTCTAGCAACAAGGGGTGGAGTTAGGGTAGATAGCCCATCTAGTCTGTTACACTTCAAGGACCAGGTAGTGCCAAATATAGTAACCATAGGGTATATGAGTTATTATGTGAGGGTTTATGTACCGAAGCCTTTAAGATGTTATAAATGCCAGCGGTTTAGGCATGTGGCAACAGCCTGTAAAGAGGAAAATAGATGTGCCAGGTGTGGAGGGGAGCATGAGTATAGGAAATGTGGGGATGGTGGACAACCAAAGTGCTGCAGCTGTGGGGGTGCTCATAGTGTGACATATAGTGGGTGTGAGGCTATGAAGAAGGCAATGGAAGTGCAACAAGTGAGAGTGGAGAGAACGGTGTCATATGCGGAGGCAGTGAGGATGGTCCAGGTCCAGAGAGATACAGGTTCAAAAGAGAGATGGGTAGGAGCATCTAGACCGGGGATTACAGGGCAGGTGGGTGGCGATATGGTCTACATAGATAAGAGAAAGCTGGTGACGTTCATAGCAGGAGTTATCAATAGCACTGCTGAAGTAAAGTCTAAAACGGAGAAGATTAAGCTCATAGTGAAAGCTGCTGGGAGACATCTGAGTATGACAGGGTTGACATGGGAAGAGGTTGGAGATTACCTCATCAGCCGAGGGTGGAGTCATGTATCACTGGATCTTAGTTATGGTGGTAATACTACAATGGAATGCTCCAGGCCTGTTGGCTAATGGGCAGGAGTTCAAGCAGTTCATTGTGGATATGCCAGCTAAGGCTGATGTGATTTGTGTGCGGGAAACATGTCTCAAACCGAATGTGGAGTTTATAATACAGGGATAAGTAGTGGTTCGTAGGGACAGAGATGTAGTGGGAGGGGGGGGGATGTGCCACCTTCATGAAGCAAGGACTTCCCTACAGGATGCTAGGCAGAGGTATTGAACAGGAATATGTGGTGGTGGAGGTGTGGTTGAGAGGAGGGATGATAGTGGTAGTGAACTACTATAATCCGTGTCAGGTATTGGACCTAGAAGTGCTGGAGAGGGTGGAGGGCCAGGATAGAAGTAAGGTCATGTGGTGTGGGGATTTTAATGCCCACCACAACAAGCTCTGGGGGGGAAACGGATGGATGGAAATGGACAAGTGATGGAAAATCTGATAGAAAGGAAAGATCTGAAGTGCCTGACTGATGGCTGAGGGACCAGGATGGATGCAGCCAAAGGGAAAGAGTCTGCCTTGGACCTCACTCTGGTTTCTAGTGCGATGGCAGGAATCTGTGAGTGGGAGGTATGGGAGGAGTCGACAGTAGGGAGTGATCATTACTCCATAGTATGCACAGTAGGCCGGAGGGAGGAGGAGGTGTCAGTGGATGGAGTAGGCAGGTGGGTGTTTTAGAAGAGCAAAGTGGGATCCGTTTCAGGAGCTGAGTGAGCAGGTGATGGCTCAGGTGGATATGAGAGGGGAAGTGGATAGTATGGGTGAGCACAGTGTTAGTGGGGGCAGCTACTGAGGATATACCTAAGAGTTCAGGAAGGAGGAGGAAAGCAGTCCCGTGGTGGACGGAGGAGTGTGGGGCAGCGGTGAGGAGTAGGAACAGGGCATTTAGAGTACTGAAAAGAACGCATAACTTCCAACATCTGATTCAGCATAAACAGGCCCAGGCCCTAGTGAGGAGAACTATCCGTCAGTCTGATTCAGTATAAACAGGCCCAGGCCCTAGTGAGGAGAACTATCCGTCAGTCTGATTCAGTATAAACAGGCCCAGGCCCTAGTGAGGAGAACTATCCGTCAGTCTGATTCAGTATAAACAGGCCCAGGCCCTAGTGAGGAGAACTATCCATCAGTCTGATTCAGTATAAACAGGCCCAGGCCCTGGTGAGGAGAACTATCCGTCAGTCTGATTCAGTATAAACAGGCCCTGGTGAGGAGAACTATCCGTCAGTCTGATTCAGTATAAACAGGCCCAGGCCCTGGTGAGGAGAACTATCCGTCAGTCTGATTCAGTATAAACAGGCCCAGGCCCTGGTGAGGAGAACTATCCGTCAGTCTGATTCAGTATAAACAGGCCCTGGTGAGGAGAACTATCCGTCAGTCTGATTCAGTATAAACAGGCCCAGGCCCTGGTGAGGAGAACTATCCGTCAGTCTGATTCAGTATAAACAGGCCCTGGTGAGGAGAACTATCTATCAGTCTGATTCAGTATAAACAGGCCCAGGCCCTGGTGAGGAGAACTATCCATCAGTCTGATTCAGTATAAACAGGCCCAGGCCCTGGTGAGGAGAACTATCCATCAGTCTGATTCAGTATAAACAGGCCCAGGCCCTGGTGATGAGAACTATCCGTCAGTCTGATTCAGTATAAACAGGCCCTGGCCCTGGTGAGGAGAACTATCCATCAGTCTGATTCAGTATAAACAGGCCCAGGCCCTGGTGAGGAGAACTATCTGTCAGTCTGATTCAGTATAAACAGGCCCAGGCCCTGGTGAGGAGAACTATCCATCAGTCTGATTCAGTATAAGCAGGCCCAGGCCCTGGTGAGGAGAACTATCCGTCAGTCTGATTCAGTATAAACAGGCCCAGGCCCTGGTGAGGAGAACTATCCATCAGTCTGATTCAGTATAAACAGGCCCTGGTGAGGAGAACTATCCGTCAGTCTGATTCAGTATAAACAGGCCCAGGCCCTGGTGAGGAGAACTATCCGTCAGTCTGATTCAGTATAAACAGGCCCTGGCGAGGAGAACTATCCATCAGTCTGATTCAGTATAAACAGGCCCAGGCCCTGGTGAGGAGAACTATCCATCAGTCTGATTCAGTATAAACAGGCCCAGGCCCTGGTGAGGAGAACTATCCATCAGTCTGATTCAGTATAAACAGGCCCAGGCCCTGGTGAGGAGAACTATCCGTCAGTCTGATTCAGTATAAACAGGCCCAGGCCCTAGTGAGGAGAACTATCCGTCAGTCTGATTCAGTATAAACAGGCCCAGGCCCTAGTGAGGAGAACTATCCGTCAGTCTGATTCAGTATAAACAGGCCCAGGCCCTGGTGAGGAGAACTATCCGTAAGGCAAAGAGGTCATGTTGGCTTCGTTTCTGTGACATAATTGGAAGGGCGACACCAGTGGGAGGAGTGTGGGGGATGATTAAGAGGATGAGTGGGGTAAGAAGGGAGTGGGATTATCCAGTGTTGACGAGTTGGAAGGATGTGGTAGTAACAGATGAGGACAAGGCAGAGATGAAGCGTTTGTCCAAGTGCATAGCTCTGCAAATTTGTCACAGGAGGGGCAGAGGGGGAGAGAGAGAATGAGAGAGGAGCATCCTAGAGTGCTGGATAGTAGGGAGGATGTAAATGATGCGTTGAATGCCCCATTTACCATGGCAGAGATGAAAAGGGCAATAGGTACGGCTGGGTTAACTTCACCTGGGAAAGATGAGGTGTGCTATGTTATGTTGGCCCATCTTAGTGATGAGGCACTGGATAAGGTATTGGTGTTGTACAACAGAGTGTGGGAGGAGGATGAAACTACCAGGCAGCTGGAAGGAGGCAGTAATGGTACCAATCCAGAAGCCAGGGAAGGACCCAAACGAGGCCAACAAGCTAATGGCCAATAGCCTTAACATCACATGTATGTAAGATTATGGAGCGTATGATAACGGAGAGGCTAACTTACTTCCTGGAGAGCAGGGGGTTAGTATCGCCACATCAGACTGGGTTCAGGAAGGGTAGGGGAACAATGGACCCAGTGTTCTGCTTAGAAGCAGAGGTCAGGAAGGCTCAGGTGAACAAGGACTGTTGTAGCTGTATATTTTGATGTGGAGAAGGCATATGATATGATGTGGAAGGAAGGGTTGTTAATCAAGCTTGATATTATGGGAGTAGGAGGAAGAACGTACAGCTGGATAAAGGATTTCCTGTTTGGAAGGTCTATCCAGGTGAGGGTGTGGAAGTCTCTATCAGGCAGCTGGTGGATAATGGTATACCACAGGGGAGCGTGATTAGTCCTCTGTTCTCAATCACAATCAATGATGTTAACTCTCAGGGACAGATGGATATTGGGAGGTCGTTATTTGCAGATGATGGGGCCTTATGGAAGAGGGGAAGAAATGTAACATACATAGTCAGGAAGGTACAGGAAGCAATAGATGAGGTAGAGCGTTGGGCATTAAGGTGGGGATTCAGGTTCTCTGTAGAGAAAACTCAGACAGTGTTCTTTACCAGGAGGAAGGTGGGAGATGAGGTATGCTTGAGGTTATATGGGAGAAACTTGGAGAGGGTGGGGGCTTTCAGGTTCCTTGGGGTAAACTTTGACACTAGACTGACCTGGGCAGAACACATTGAGAGTTGTGGGAAAGTGTAAGAAGGTACTAAATGTGATGCGCTGTCTGACGGGAAGGAGTGGGGGGCTGGGCGTGCCTCATTGAAGACCATGTATGTTGTTGCATTGATCTTATCTGTAATAGACTACGGCAGTATAGCGTATGGTTCGGCAGGCCCGACATCATTGGAAAGGCTAGATGTCATAGAGGGACAAGGACTCAGAATATGGACTGGGGCGTTTCGGACGTCCCCAGTGGCTGCACTACAGGTGGAGATGGGGGAAATGCCATTGCAGATTAGGAGACAGCAGCAGGCAATTAATTATTGGGTCAACCTACAGTGACATGGGGTATCTCATCCTGCTAAAGGGATTTTACAGGCATGCTGGGGACATGAGCGAAGACAGAACATGAGCTTTGGGTGGGTGGGTAACACCCAGGTAAAGGAGATGGGAATGTATAAATAAAGGTCAAATAAAATAATAATAACTATGGAAGGGAGTTTAGTCCAACGGTAGCTATTCCTGTAAATCCACCATGGCTACTCCCACCTCCAGTAGTTGATCTAGAAGTGTTGGAGAGACTACAGGAAGATAGGGAGGGTGTTGATCCATCTGATTGGTTTAAGAGACGTCTTGATACGTGCTACAAACCCATGGCTGGAGTAAACAAATGGGTAAACAGATCATATTAACATGGATCCCAGCACATGTGGGAGTGGAGGGGAATGAGGCAGTTGATGTACTGGCTAAACAAGCACTAAGCAGTGGGGATGTTGATGTGGTAGTTTCCATGAGCAAGGCAGAGGTAAAAAGCATGACACGGACAGTGATGGTGGAGAAATGGCAGGAGCAGTGGAATAGAGATACTAAGGGCAGGCATTTATTTCAAATACAGAGGAAAGTTGGGGAAGGGAGAACTGCAGGAAGGGACAGAAGAGAGGAGGCTATATTTACAAGATTAAGGGTGGGACACAGCCAGTTGAATAAGACCTTACATGTGATAGGAAAGCTTCCAACAGGAACATGTGAGTATTGCCAGGAAACAGAGACAGTGGAGCATGTATTGATACAGTGTGGACATTATTGGAGGGAAAGAGAGAGGATGAGATCTAGTATGAGGGAGAAGGGGTATACAGGAAATTAGTTTAAAGAGTACATTGAGTAGAACGTCATTAGATATAGTCTCAAATATTTTGTTATCTTATTTTTAAGAGCAACGGGGCTGGCAGGTAGGATTTAGTTGCTCCCTGTCTCTGGCCCACACTCCAGTACAGTAGGTGGCGGTAATGCACCATAACGTTGGATGCCAACCGCTGATAAACCCCACCGAAGAAGAGGTTCAGCTGGTGAACTCGGCTCGTCGAACCGAACGAGTGCACTCGTATAGTCTCTTAAAAAAGACCTTCGCTTGAAAACCGAGAAGAAAGCGGCAATAGTCATGTTTGTCCATTTTGAGACGCCGTAACCTGTACTTTCTCAAAATAGTCAGAATTGAATCTAACATAACTCAATAAATCTGTCATTAATTTTGATGTTTTTGCGCAATTTTACATCTAACTAAGATGTATAGTGCAGTACTTTTCAATGAAAAAAAGTGTATGAAAACGAGTCGGCTCTCGTTGGACGACAACAAAGAGCTTATTGTAGAGTCCTACTGTTGACCAATCACCGAGAAAGGGGTGTGTTTTGTGTGCCCGAACATCCGAGAAACCCTCGCCGACGTCCAAAACGTCAGAAAATGTCGTCATAATATATGCACGAACTTTTCCGAACTGTTTCGGCTGGGAAGCGTGCGGACGCCTTAGTTATTATTATTATAGGCTATGGTCAGCCGTGAAAATGGGTCTTGTCTCTAAACCTGAAGTCAAAGCCGCAGTTTGGGTGCATTTTGGTTTTAAACCAAACGGCAAAGGAGAGCCTCATACTCTTGACAAGGCCGTTTGCAGGTTATGTCGGATTGTTTGTGTCAAAAGTGGAAACACGAGTAATCTAAAACATCCTACTGTTTTTCTGAGTTTATATCGGCAATGGATACTACTACTCTGATCCATCATGTGAGTCTGCTCTGCTGTAAATCATTTGCACTGGCATTGAAATCTACATTTAAAGTTTGAATTCCTTACGTTTTGGAATTGTAGGCTTCGATGTGTTTTCCCCCATGACTAAATTACCCAGTGTCGATTTCTCTCTCTCAATTTCACTCACTTCCATGCTGTGCATTTCGCATAGGCCAGTGGTATACCACGACAATCTCTGTAGTTGTTTTCCTACATTTCCATGCAGCCCATCCATAGTACTCGATATTTAAATACTTGTATAAATATTTTTCTCACTTTTTTTAAAGAACTGCACATTTGGTGACACTTGCAAAATTGAGCCCGGTATATCGAGTGCACGCATGACACGCCGGGGTAGGTTACTGGGCGGTCAGTAGAACGAGCGCACCCAGATTGAAAGACCAGCCCTCAACCGAGTGTAGGCTTCTACTACACGTAGATTATAATGGTCAGTCGTGAGAATGGATCTTGTCTCTAAACCCAAAGTCAAATCCGCAATTTGGGTGCATTTTGGTTTTAAGCCAAACGAGAAAGGAGAGCCTCAGAATATTGATGAGGCGGTTTGTCGGTTATGCCGGAGGATTGTTTTTGTCAAAGGAGGAAACACGAGTAATCTAAGACATCACCTGCGACTACGACACCCAGATATATTTTCTGAGTTTATATCGGCAACGTCTGGGCATGGGTACTATTTTGAGCCATCAGGTGAGTCTACATTCAAACGTTTTTAGAATTGTAGTCTATGCTTTTTTTAGACATATTATTGTCGATTTTTTTTTCTCTCTTTCACTCGCTGTCATGCTGATGTGCATTATATACAACTCAATACTTGAAGATGATTTGCTAACGCACCAAAACGCCTGAATATGATTGGTCAACCAGCGATGTCAGTCAAACTCTGTCCTCGATGAGAAAGAAGTATCGGATATCGCCATTAAGGGTCACTGATATCGTACACATTAACTTGTTGTTCGTCGGATATGTTGCAGAATTTGTTGGCAATTAAGTAAAATATACAGACGCGGTGTATTCTGTAAACATTCTAAATTGGTAACTATTGTGTGTAAATCGATAACCGTTTAGAATTTCATCATCGGGAGGCCTAATCTTTAGGCTATATCGAGGTATCCAGGTAAACCTATTTCACTGTGCTAACTAGCACATTTGAGCCATTAAATGATGGATCTAGTCTCAAAGAAACGAGCTACATCCACAGTCTGGGTTCATTTTGGTGTTAAACCAAATGATAAAGGGGAGCCTGAAAATAAGGAGGAGGCTATTTGTCGGTTGTGCCGAAGGATAGTTCCGTGCAAAACTGGGAGCCCGACCAACCTGAGATCACATTTAAGGGTTCACCACCCTGATGTGTTTTATCAACTCATGTATGGTGATGGTGGTGTTGGAGCCTCCATGCGTCAATCATCAGGTGTGTAATAAGCAAGTTATTTGCACCGTGTGTGTGTTGGGAATTGACAAGGACCTCCCCATACGATATTATAACTATACATAGGTGCCAATACGATATGTATTGCGATTCAATGTCCAAACATATTGCTCACTGTCTGCTGCAGAGGGGCAAGAGAGAGCCATGAACATGAGTTTTGATCAGTCATGGAAAGTCCTGAAATAAATAAGCGCTGATGTTGTTTTTGCTCATCTTTTTTTTTAAAACATGGAGAACAAGCTATGAAGAAATAATACTGGAGTTTTGGTGCAGGTACAACTAACTAGCGCAAAAAATATTGCGATATTGTTTAAAAAAAAATATTGCGATATATCGTCAAATAATATCTCTATGTAACTATATATTTCCCCCTCATAGTGTGTGTGTGTGTCCTGCTGCCAGGCTAATTCCGGTGTGCATTTTCCTCCATCCACAGTCCAGACAGCTTCTACTAATTTCCTCTCCACCTCTACCCAGGTTCAGAGCAGAGTCACCACTACAACAACGACAACGGCTCCCAAGGCAACTTCGGCAGTGGCCATGGTAACTTCGGCAGTGGCCATGGTAACTTCGGTGGTGGCCACGGTAATGACAGACCGCTTCACTTCATCCCAGACACGGTGGTCTGCGGTGAGCCATGGTTGGAGGGCGGTGACCCCCGTGCGGTGGGCTCCATCCCCCCGTGCCTCAGCCTGCGGAGGTGGGGCAGTGGGCCTGTGCCTGGGGGGTCAGCCGAGGAGGAAGAGGCGGGGGTGTTTGCCAAGACCCTGTCACTGCATCAGGGGTGGACGTTTGGACCCTTCGTAGGAGAGTTGACCCGCGGCCCTCTGAGTTGCCTCAAATACGCCTGGGCTGTGAGTATGAACCGATAGATATTAGCCTGGGCTGTGAGTATGAACCGATAGATATTAGCCTGGGCTGTGAGTATGAACCGATAGATATTAGCCTGGGCTGTGAGTATGAACCGATAGATATTAGCCTGGGCTGTGAGTATGAACCGATAGATATTAGCCTGGGCTGTGAGTATGAACCAATAGATATTAGCCTGGGCTGTGAGTTATGAACCGATAGATATTAGCCTGGGCTGTGAGTATGAACCGATAGATATTAGCCTGGGCTGTGAGTATGAATGGATAGATATTAGCCTGGGCTGTGAGTATGAACCGATAGATATTAGCCTGGGCTGTGAGTATGAACCGATAGATATTAGCCTGGGCTGTGAGTATGAACCGATAGATATTAGCCTGGGCTGTGAGTATGAACCGATAGATATTAGCCTGGGCTGTGAGTATGAACGGATAGATATTAGCCTGGGCTGTGAGTATGAATGGATAGATATTAGCCTGGGCTGTGAGTATGAATGGATAGATATTAGCCTGGGCTGTGAGTATGAACGGATAGATATTAGCCTGGGCTGTGAGTATGAACCGATAGATATTAGCCTGGGCTGTGAGTATGAACCGATAGATATTAGCCTGGGCTGTGAGTATGAACCGATAGATATTAGCCTGATCCACCATCCTGACTAAATCACTGTGTAGAATAAGTAAGCGGTGTAACTGAATATTGTAGTGACCCTGGTTTATAAGCGCGGATATCGACTCTGCCACTTCAGCATGCTTTTGTGGCACAGTCAATGGTGCGCCGGGCTTCTGGCCAGAAGGTTGACGGTTCGAGCCATACTCCCTGCCGGTTTCATTACAACATGGAAGCTGTGGAACAGAATATGTTCAGGGCCTTCAGAAAGTATTCATACCCCTAGACTTATTCCTCATTTTGTTGTTATAGCCTGAAATCAAATAATACCCCATAATGACGAAGTGAAAATATGTTTTTAGACATTTTAGCAATGTATTGAAAATGAAATACAGAAATTCACACCCCTGAGTAGAAGCAAATTTGGCAGCAATTACAGCTATAAGTCTTTCTGGGTAAATCTCTAAAAGCTTTCCACACATGAATTGTGCAACATTTGCCCATTATTATTTTCAAAATTCTTCAAGCTCTGTGAAATTGTTTGTTGATCATTGCTAGACAACTATTTTCAGGTCTTGCCATACATTTTGCAGTTTGGGGGACGTTAAAATGTTTTGCTCGTGTGGGGGGGGGTGTATGAACGTGGGTACACAGACGTTAAAATGTTTTGCTCGTGTGAGGGGGTGTGTATGAACGTGGGTACACAGACGTTAAAATGTTTTGCTCGTGTGAGGGGGTGTGTATGAACGTGGGTACACAGACGTTAAAATGTTTTGCTCGTGTGAGGGGGTGTGTATGAACGTGGGTACACAGACGTTAAAATGTTTTGCTCGTGTGAGGGGGTGTGTATGAACGTGGGTACACAGACGTTAAAATGTGTTGCTCGTGTGAGGGGGTGTGTATGAACGTGGGTACACAGACGTTAAAGTGTTTTGCTCGTGTGAGGAGGGGTGTATGAACGTGGGTACACAGACGTTAAAGTGTTTTGCTCGTGTGAGGAGGGGTGTATGAACGTGGGTACACAGACGTTAAAGTGTTTTGCTCGTGTGAGGGGGGGTGTATGAACGTGGGTACACAGGCGTTAAAATGTTTTGCTCGTGTGAGGGGGGGTGTATGAATGTGGGTACACAGACGTTAAAATGTTTTGCTCGTGTGAGGAGGGGTGTATGAACGTGGGTACACAGACGTTAAAATGTTTTGCTCGTGTGAGGAGGGGTGTATGAACGTGGGTACACAGGCGTTAAAATGTTTTGCTCGTGTGAGGGGGGGTGTATGAACGTGGGTACACAGACGTTAAAATGTTTTGCTCGTGTGAGGAGGGGTGTATGAACGTGGGTACACAGACGTTAAGGTGTTTTGCTCGTGTGAGGGGGGGTTTATGAACGTGGGTACACAGGCGTTAAAATGTTTTGCTCGTGTGAGGGGGTGTGTATGAACGTGGGTACACAGACGTTAAAGTGTTTTGCTCGTGTGAGGGGGTGTGTATGAACGTGGGTACACAGACGTTAAAATGTTTTGCTCGTGTGAGGGGGTGTGTATGAACGTGGGTACACAGACGTTAAAATGTTTTGCTCGTGTGAGGGGGTGTGTATGAACGTGGGTACACAGACCCACGAGCCACTGCAGCCCCTCATGATGACTTTCCTGCTATAAAATATGGAGACTGGTACTCAGTAATGTGTTGTATTGAATTTTCCCCAAACATAACACGTGTTCAGGACTAAAAGTTAATTAATTTGCCACATTTTATGCAGTATTACTTTAGTGCCTTGTTGCAAACAGGATGCATGTTTTGGAATATTTTTATTCTGTACATGCTTCATTCTTTTTGTTTTTAAAGTTACCATTTGCCTCATGGTGAAATCCCTGATCGGTTTCCTTCCTCTCCAGTAACTGAGTTAGGAAAGATGCCTGTATCTTAGTAGTGACTGGGTGTATTGATACACCATCCAAAGTGTAATTAATAACTTCACCATGCTCAAAGGGATATTCAATGTCTGCTGTTTTTTATTTTAACCTATTTACCAATAGGTGCCCTTCGCGAGGCATTGGAAAATCTCCCTGGTCTTTGTGGTTGAAATTCACTGCTCGACTGAGGGACCTTACATATATTTATGTGTGGGGTACAGAGATGAGGTAGTCATTCCAAAATCATGTTGAACATTTATTGCACACAGTGAGTCCATGCAGCTTATTATGTGACTTGTTAAGCACATTTGTACTCCTGAATTGTAGGCTTGCCATACAGCTGTAATTTGTAAAAAGGTCTAAACATAATTCCACTTTGACATTATGGGGTAATGTGTGTCGGCCAGTGACACAACATCTCCATTTAATCCATTTTAAATTCAGGCTGTAACAACATTTTGAAAATGTCAACGTGTGTGAATAGTTTCTGAAAGTGTTGTAAGCTGTGTAACAGAATTATTATTATTTTCTTTACAATATTTAACTAGGCAAGTCAGTTAAGAACAAATTCTTAATTACAATGACGGCCTACCGGGGAACTGCCTTGTTCAGGGGCAGAACGACAGATTTTTACCTCGTCAGCTTGGGGATTCGATCCAGCAACCAAATAACGTTGGCGGCGGCTTATGGTAGAGAAATTAACATTCAATTATCTGGCAACAGCTCTGCTGGACATTCCAGCAGTCAGCATGCCAATTGCACGTTCCGTCACCTTGACATCTGTGGCATTGTATTGTGACAACTGCAAATTGTAGTGGCATTTTATTGTCCCCAGCACAAGCTGCACCTGTGTAGTGATCATGTTGTTTAATTAGCTTCTTGATATGCCAGACCTGTCAACTGGATGGATTATATTGGAAAAGGAAAAATGCTTGCTAACAGGGATGTAAAACACATTTCTGCACACATTCTTTTTTAGAAATAAGCTTTTTTTGAGTATGGAACATTTCTGAGATCTTTTATTTCAGCTCATGAAACATGGGACCAACACAACGCGTTTACATTTTTGTTCAGTATAGTCTTGATAGATATAGGCTGACCTATACACTGTAAACTACATGCAAATGTGGTCAGTTTGGTCTACAAATCAGCTAATAGTTGATTCTCTCTTGTTCCCAGATCAAAGAAAATGATTCCTACTACTTCGTAGATGCCTCGGATGAAAACAAATCAAACTGGATGAGGTGAGAAGTTATGTTTGAAACAATGATGTCTGCATTTAGTCTTTCAGGTTGTTAGCGATCTGTTTAACCTTTTTCAATTCCAACATGTATTCCTTTAGTGATCTTATTAGTTAACCCAATGAATATAACAGTGTCATTTATTTAGTCATTTGTTTCTAATGTCCAAACAGACATCCCTACTTCATATTTATCTCATATCTATGTGAATATCATCTTTAGTCAAGATATACATTTAGGGCTTGTTTCCAGGACAGAGACTAAGCCTAGTCCTGGACTAAAAAGCAAGATCAATGGAGATTCTCCATTGAGAATAATTTTTAGTTCAGGATTAGACTTAATCTGTGTCTGGGGAAAGTGCTCCATTGGCTATGCAATGTTAATTTCACTGCATTGTCATGTCTCTCATCCCTGTTCAGGTATGTAGCGTGTGCTGCCTGTGAGGAAGAACACAACCTGACGGTGTTCCAGTACCGCGGTCAGATCTTCTACAGGGTCTCCCAGCCCATCCCTGAGGGGACAGAACTCAAGGTCTGGATTGGCCAGGAGTACGCTGCCATGCTGGGTCTAGGGATCGGTACGTTTGGTGATTGGGAGTTCTAGCGCAACGGAATTAACGTTATTAGGCGTTATTAACTGGTATAATATTATTTATTACTTGACAATTGGAGCTTCCTAGTATTCATCCCATGTGACGGAAAAGTACGTTTTTGGGTAATAATTATGGAATTACGCTGTTATCTTGTAGTAAAAGGGAGCTGATCAGGGAGCTGCAAAATAAAGCATTACCTATATTTTGACTCACACGAACACTGTTATTAAACACAATATTCTCTCTCTTACTGTCACTGTCACAGGTGAGAACATCAAGTGTGAATTCGGGGACAAGGAAATCCTACTGAGGATCTTCCGTGACATCCAGGTCGTGCCAGTGGGCGGAACTAGCAGTCTCCCAGACACCAATGGCTCTTACAGCTGGTCAGACAACAGCCAATCAGGGAGCCCCCTGCCAGTCATCAGTGATGTCAGTAGCGGGTTACAGACTGATACCACTGACCCCACCCCTGTCCTCAACCCACCTCAAAACACCAGTCAGACGGGACTGGCAACAACCGTGAAGTACGACTTTGTGAAGGGTGCTGAGATACTGTTGAGCCCTTCTCAGCCCAACAGCCCCGTATGGGAGTTCTTTGGGTTTGAGCCGGACCCCAACGGCCAGCCGCTGGACAAGGACAAAGTCATGTGCAAGCTGTGTGGTCAACACGTGGACTACAGTGCTACTGTCACCCACCTGGAGAACCACCTGGTCCAGATGCACCATATGAAGCGCCGCGACGTCATCAAGGATGGCAACAAGCCCTGGGTTTCGTCCTCGCGCTTCAGGCCTTACCACACTACGGGCGGCAGAGCACCTCGTTCTAGCAGCCCCTCAACCCACAGAACCACCAACAACTACAGTAATGAGGACTGGACTTGGAGTGGGAACGGCAGTTCAGCAGTGACCGATACTGTAACAGCGGGTTCGACCGCTACACCGGGACAGAGAACGCTCTCTAACTTCCTGACCAATCAAACCACCACAGCCATCACTAACTTCCTCATCAAAGACTTGTTGCCCCCAGATACAGTGGAGGGGGAGGGCTTCAAGCAGCTGATCCAGACCCTCCTGCCATCCTGCAAGGAGATTCCTTCAGCTTCTCTACTGGAGGAGGTGCTGAGGGACGTCCACACCAGGGGAAGAAAGAACTGGGCCAAGCTGCTGACCAACCGCACTGGGTTTAATGAGGAAGACACTTCCAAGCCTAATATTCCAGTTCAATTCAAACCCAGCTCCTCAACAAGACAAGCTGCCCGTTTCCACTCACAGACCCAGAACCAAGTATCTCACCACGTAGCTGTTAGTGCTGACGTGTGGTGTCATGACTGGCAGGGAGACCAGGAGAGATACGCCACCCTGTGGGCCCATTTCATCAACGCTGACTTCACTTCCCATAACCTGGCTTTGGCCACGCAGCGTCTGGGTGAGACAGGAACTGGGGATATGGATCTGAGCATGGTCGAGGCTACAGTGAGGTCCATGGCTCAGGAGTGGGACATCGCTCAGCCCAGTTTCATCCTGCTTGGGGGCGAAGAGATGGAAAAGATGAAGGTAGGTGCGAAGAAGAGAGAGAGAAGTGGAGAAGGGGTTGGTGAAGGTGCCCGTCACCACCACCCGAACTCCACCACATTCCTGGAGATGGAGGACTCCATATCCTCTGATGATCTCTCAGGTCTGGAACGAGCGATCGAACGAGCCAACTCCACCAGCGAGGAGTCCCACTCTCCACCCATACCCTGTTTCTTCACAGCTGTTCAGAGCTGCATAGAGGAAGTCATGGGTCATTCCATCATCTCAAAGACCCTCAGTGTATTCCAACATCTTCTCTACAGCCTCTTCTCCCTCCATGATAAAGACATGGTAACTCTTCACCCAGCCAGGAAACTGATCTTAGACCTACAGAAGCAGGAGACGGCTGAGCTGAAGGCTTGGGCCTATGGGAAACCAGGCTGGAATGGGCTTTACAGTGTGGTTAAGACGCTTCTCCGCTATCAAAACATGATCTCTGAGACACTAAAACAAATAGACAGTGAGATCCAAACTGGACAAGACACAGGAAGTCCCACTGACTTGGATTCAGGGGCGACTGCCGCTTTGAAAACCGCTGACAAACATGGCACAAACTCCACTTCCGCTGCCTGTGCTAACTCTGACACCACCGACAGCTCCAACTCATCGGTACCCGTCCCTCCCAAACGATCTGACTGGAAGGTGTTGGAGGATCTCTCCTCCATGCTGAAACCCCTAGACGTGGCCTGCCGTACCCTGGCCAAGGAACCGTTCCCCAGGCTCTCGCTGGTCAAGCCCATCCTCACCGGCCTGCTCGACCGACATTTCGCCCCCCACCCCCGCCATCGCAACGACTCCACCATCTTGAAGGAACTCAAAAAGAAGATAAGGTGGGGCCTTTCCCGCCGGTACAACGACCCCCAGATCAACCAGCTATTGTGTGTAGCGTGCGCCCTCGACCCCCAGTTTCACGGCCTGGGCTTCATGGACGTCAGAGAGCAGGCGACCACCTTCGCCTGGCTGAAGAAAGAAGCGGTCCGGATCGTAGAGGAGGACCGGAGGAGGGCCGAGGCAGCGTCTCCAGGGGTCAGGAAGAGGAAGAAGAGGGGATCCTCCTCGACCACCTCATCAGGAGAGATGGAGGGAGACGTCCTGAGAAGAAGCAAAAGGCTGAAGGAGATCCTCCCCGTCAGTTTCAAAGAGAGAACAGAGAGTGATTCAGACGAGGAAGCCACCGGTAGCTCTGTGAACGACGACAGTGAGAGTGATAACATGGAGCCGAAACTGGAGCCCACCTCCCAGCAGACCGGCATGGAGTTCCTTCTAGGGGACCTATTCGGCTCCCAGTCCCAGAACAAGCAGCCCTCAGTGGAAGAGACAGTGGACATTGAGCTGTCTGTCTTCAGAGCAGAGAAGGGGGCCACCCTGGGCGTGGAGCCTTTACAGTGGTGGAAGGCTAGATCAGGACAGCTCCCCCTGCTGGCCAAAGTGGCACGTGCCTACCTGGCTGCCCCGGCTGTCGCAGGCAGTGCGGTCCAGATGTTCCTGCAGGATGGAGGGATACAGAGGAAGAGAACCAATATTCCTCCAGAGGGCCTTGACCAGATGCTGTTTCTGCACCATAACGGTCTGACCGCGACCACACAGGGTTACACAACGGTCTGAAAGGATGAACACAACTTGCTGACTGTCACTCAATACATAGATTTAACTATGGGGCTTCTCTCTCTCCACGTTGATGAGATGGACTTTGTGAAGACTATCACTCAATCTCTGAAACATGACTTTCCTTTCTTGGTTAAAATGTTGGACTGTTAAACATGTTACTGTTGTGTGTTTTCAGTATGTAGAGAGAAGTCCCTTTTCGGTTAGTGCCTTATCATTCTTTGAACTGTTAGCATAACTGCTGTACACATGTATTGTTTAAGTTTTTAAAACTGTTTTACTGTGTGCATATACTGTTGTTTAAGCTAGTTTACTGTCCGAAGTCTGATGGGACTTTTACTTCTGAACCTATTCATTTCAGTTCTAGGAAAACTCTAGATTTATATTTTTTACATTTCAGAATTTTATATATACATAATTGGTTAACCAACAAGGTTGAATTTTCATAGTGTCTGTAGGATTAATTTACTTCTCTGAGAAAAACACTATATAAAATATATTGCAGCTGAAACAAATGAAGATTTATTGGTTTTGTGGAGGAAATCAGACAGGGGATTATGGCAAAGCTGTAGACCTAACAAGAAATGGAACATGTAACTTTTATAGTCTTAACTGTTTAATCAAATGTTCCAAGGCTTAAATGTTAGAATAGTGAACCAACACATTTGTAATCCTAAACGTGTTCACATAATCAGTTCTTCATCCTGTACAAGGCTTTGTGTTTGCATGTTAGAATGACTGTTCTTTATGAAAGAAACTTGAAGTATATCTGATCAGTTTGTATGGTCATACAAATAGCATTTATCCCTGTACATTCTTACTGTCAATGGCTTTTGGGTATTTGTAAGTAAACTTTGTTTTAGAGACATGTTTCAATGGGTCTTTTCATTGACACTCATACCAGGGTTTACTTCAGCCCACTGTTAGCATGGAGGAGTAGTAGCTATGGGTGAATTCATTGACACTCATATCAGGGCTTACTTCAGCCAACTGTTAGCATGGAGGAGTAGTAGCTATGGGTGAATTCATTCGTTAAACGCTGTAGCAAAACATTTTGCAACTAAAAGGGTCCGTCCCTGTCCCTGTTTAATATATCATTTATTTAACAAAAAAACATTTGGTCTTCACCTGGGAGTTACTGGTGTTGCCATAGTTGTGATGTCATTGCTGGTCTGGCCATGGAGGTGACTGGTGCTGCTACTATGTGTTTAGCTGCTACGGGTGAGACTTGTCAGGGATTTACTAGTGTTACTATGGGTTTGGATACTATACTGGTGCTATGGGTGTTGCTGTGGATGATACCACAGCCATGTAAACTAGTCACAGAGGATGTTGTTTCACTGTTTGGCCTGTAGATGGTGCTGTGACTCTACCAGGAGTTGTGAACAGGTACTTGGAACAAGGTCAGAGGCTGTCCCAATCCCTGGTTGGCTACAATCATAAAAACAGACCTGGGACTTGTTCTTCCTGCTGACACACTGCATTCTAACAACAGTTCCTAGACCTGTTCTTGCTGCTACAGCACTCCCTGGCCCTGACAAGCTACAGTCTAACAACTGGTCCTAGACCTGTATTCCCTGATACAGCACTCCCCGGCCCTGACACAAGCTGTGGTTTAACAACTGGTCCTAGACCTGTATTCCCTGATACAGCACTCCCCGGCCCTGACACAAGCTGTGGTTTAACAACTGGTCCTAGATCTGTATTCCCTGCTACAGCACTCCCTGACACAAGCTGGTGTCTATGGCGTGTACTACTAGACACTGACAAGTAGTTTATAAGACGGGAACACGTTTTCTTCTTTCAACACCAAACTCTGCTCTGACTTCTTCATTGTGATCCTCCTGTTCTGCTGGAACTGTCTGTGTCTCTGACTCCGTCTCACCGTGTCACAGCTGTGGTTATCCAGTTGGTTCAGACCTGTAAAACTAACCCGACACAGGTCACCTGAACGAAGGCGGTTTGGGTTTGACCTGTCCTAGTCTTTGCCTCCAATCCAGATGACAGTTAAACTTTGACCTTGACCCCGTGGGGGGTGGACGGTTCGACGCCGTGCTCAACATTAAGGTGAACAGTGAGGTGTGCCTGCGGGCGTTCACCAAGGAGACATGGAACACTTGTGGCGCGTCTTCCTGGATTTGGGCTCTGTAACGTGGGTACGGTGATGGAGGGTGAGGCGGTCGGGTCGGAGGAATCCCTTGCCGCGGTCGGGACAGACGTAGGGCGTATCCTCTGAGTGGAGCTTCAGGTGATGGTGTCTTGTTGCAGTCCTCAAAGGTGTGGTCACGGTCCTCCATGTGGTGGACCTAATACAGGGAACAATGTTTTTGAGTTTCTCACGGCGCCCATTTAGCTATTCTCATCGCCAGTTCTTTTGTACGGCAATATTTTTAAAAGAATTTCAAAAACAACCATTCTCAAAGCATACCTATAGTATACCTTTGTGTGTAGTATTGTTTAGAGTAATTACAGGAGTCCGCATCTCTCCTACACTGCCTCAAACCCTTATGAACAGTGTTTCCTACCTACATGTATACTGACAGCAAAACCAGGGACCAGTCCTCTCAACCTAACTTGACTGACCTTGTGGTTATGCAGAATCCTTGCTGTCCTGAAGGCCTTGAGACACTTCACACACAGGAAGGGCCTTGTGTCACCAGCTGATGACTCGGATCATACACTGTTCTGAAGCTCTTGTCACACTGGGGACACGGGCGAGGTTGCTCACTCAGGTGGCACAGGGCGTGCGCCTTCATCATACCGGCGGTCGCAAACATCTTCTCACAGTACAGGCACGGAAACGGCTGCTCTCCCGTGTGCTTGCATCCGTCAGAACGGAAGAAGGTGCGCGGGCAGGCGGAGCCCCACCCCCCTTGGTGTAGTAGTTTGTCAGGTTCCTGTCGGCCAAATAAAAGTGATAGAATGGGTAGGTTGGCACTCAAAGTAGCTAGTTCCAAAGAGCTCACTCTTACCACAAGCTGAAATCATGTTTTGCTACTTCTACCCAGTACCTACCTGTCTGTGGAAGGTCTTGTTGCAGTCGGAGCAGGAGTAAGGCTTCTCTCCCGTGTGGACACATAGGTGCATCAGCATCATCCTGCTGTCCTGAACAGACTACATGTGTGGTGGAGGCTTGATCCACTGCCTCAGTATGGTGGATCTGGGTCTGCTTTGGTATCGCTGTGGTCTGCATGTGACCTGTTGTTGTTGGGGAAGTAAGGCAAGTGTCAACATTGGCAATAACTTGAACCGATTTTTATCTCCTGACTTGTTATGGGCTACATTTCATAAATGTACCGCCAAACTTGATCAAAATACCTTCTCTACTGTGTGTTCGATTACAATCAATTATACAGCAGTAAGCTACACACATATTGGACAATATTTTGTATGTTATATTGATTCAGTGTGTGTGGAATGAACTACCTGTGTCTGTGCCATCGTTGTCGTAACTGACATCTTCATTTTCTTCTGCAGCTAACTGAAGTACTCTGCTCTCTCCGTTCTCGGTACTGGACCTTTCACCGTAAGAATAACGTCGGCGACCTGACTTTGACAGCTTGGTTATCTCCGTCAGTAACGTTTTTTGCAGAGAACCCATACAACGAGCCAACGGCACTTCAGAGATGGACAGAAATAAAGCCACGACTTCCTCTGTTGACATATGTTCAGGTGTAAAACTAGATCGCATCAAGTCGATCACTTCATCCACCGTTCGACTCGGAATAAAATTGTAGCTAAACGTGGTTTCCTCCATTTCTACAGCTGTTGTGAAACTCAGGATATTGGGTGTACATCGGTAGTTTCAACTCTGCCTACACGAGACGAAAACCTTGAATACCAATCTTTATCAGGCTAAATTGACATGTGATCGCCAACTAGTTTGTTTTGGACTGCGTGACTCAATTTGACCGGAAACCAGTTTGTTTTCAATGACGACTTCCGGCATGACGTACTATGCCATTACTTGTTATGCTTAGAAATCAGGACACAATAATGGATAATACATTTTATTGAAAACTATCCAACAAAACATACTGATGGAAAATATGGGATTACTGTAAAACATAAGTATAAAAAATATTTTATTATTATTTTACATTTTCACTTATTCCCTTTAAACAATTAGAAATAAGACATTTCCTGTTTCCCTTGGCTCAGGACCCTCATGTAATGTCCCCTACATTTTGGCCTCAGCCAATGTGATGGCAGCACCGCCGGCCATATCCTCCCTCTGATTGGTCAGTTTCCTGCAGTGGTAGAAGATGTTGATTGGATGGATGAACGCCAGTAGAGTGAGGAGAGTCAGAGCGATGTTCACCTGAGGAGGAAAGACGACAAAGACGGCCCTTTTGAGAGAGTAGCATTAACCTTACTGGTCTGCAAAGTAGGCCAACTGCATGTTACACGGTTATTATGTTATGAGCTGTGAGGTTCAACAAAGACATTTCCATATTTACTTTTTGGCAAGTACAATACAGTACATCTACTAATCTCGTCCACTCTGCCTGCTCTCTGACGATAGCAACTGAGCCTGGGGACGAGGTTAGTCATCTAGTGACCGTATGTTTGTATGACCCACTCACATAGAAGGGGTCTCCACCTAGGGCTCCTTTGACCAGGGCGAAACAGGGGTACTGCAGCAGTGACACCACGGCAGACAGAGACATCACCAAACCATACAGCTTCCCAAAGTGGACCCCAGGAAAACTGTGGTGAGAGAGGGCAGGAAGGAGAAAAGAAAGGAGAACCGGACATCAACTGAGGGAAGTATGAATGAGTAGCACTCAGTCACCTTCCTTTATTGTAAACTTTAGTCTTTGAACTGTATTTTCACATTTTAAACTGTCAAGTCTATTGATTTATTTATTGTTGAGTCCCTTGTTCCTTCTATAATCTACCTTTTTATTTCCTTCCTGTCAGATCTCACTATTAATCTGCCACTCTGCATCTGCCACTGCCCCCACTATTAATCTGCTACTCTGCCCCCCACTATTAATCTGCCACTCTGCCCCCACTATTAATCTGCCACTCTGCCCCCACTATTAATCTGCCACTCTGCCCCCCACTATTAATCTGCCACTCTGCCCCCACTATTAATCTGCCACTCTGATCCCACTATTAATCTGCCACTCTGATCCCACTATTAATCTGCCCCCCACTATTAATCTGTTACTCTGCCCCCACTATTAATCTGTCACTCTGCCCCCACTATTAATCTGCCACTCTGCCCCCACTATTAATCTGCCACTCTGCCCCCCACTATTAATCTGCCACTCTGCCCCCACTATTAATCTGCCACTCTGCCCCCACTATTAATCTGTCACTCTGCCCCCACTATTAATCTGCCACTCTGCCCCCACTATTAATCTGCCACTCTGCCCCCCACTATTAATCTGCCACTCTGCCCCCACTATTTCTCTGCCACTCTGCCCCCACTATTAATCTGCCACTCTGCCACCACTATTAATCTGCCACTCTGCCACCACTATTAATCTGCCACTCTGCCCCCACTATTAATCTGTCACTCTGCCCCCCACTATTAATCTGCCCCCACTATTAATATGCCACTCTGCCCCCCACTATTAATCTGCCCCCACTATTAATCTGCCACTCTGCCCCCCACTATTAATCTGCCACTCTGCCCCCACTATTAATCTGCCACTCTGCCCCCCACTATTAATCTGTCACTCTGCCCCCCACTATTAATCTGCCACTCTGCCCCCCACTATTAATCTGCTAATCTGCCCCCCACTATTAATCTGCCACTCTGTCCCCCACTATTAATCTGTCACTCTGCCCCCACTATTAATCTGCCACTCTGCCCCCCACTATTAATCTGCCACTCTGCCCCCCACTATTAATCTGCCACTCTGCCCCCCACTATTAATCTGCCACTCTGCCCCCACTATTAATCTGTCACTCTGCCCCCACTATTAATCTGTCACTCTGCCCCCACTATTAATCTGTCACTCTGCCCCCCACTATTAATCTGCTACTCTGCCCCCACTATTAATCTGCTACTCTGCCCCCACTATTAATCTGCCACTCTGCCCCCCACTATTAATCTGTCACTCTGCCCCCCACTATTAATCTGCCACTCTGCCCCCCACTATTAATCTGCCCCCCACTATTAATCTGCCACTCTGCCCCCCACTATTAATCTGTCACTCTGCCCCCACTATTAATCTGCCACTCTGCCCCCCACTATTAATCTGCCACTCTGCCCCCCACTATTAATCTGCCACTCTGCCCCCCACTATTAATCTGCCACTCTGCCCCCACTATTAATCTGCTACTCTGCCCCCACTATTAATCTGCTACTCTGCCCCCACTATTAATCTGCCACTCTGCCCCCCACTATTAATCTGTCACTCTGCCCCCCACTATTAATCTGCCACTCTGCCCCCCACTATTAATCTGCCCCCCACTATTAATCTGCCACTCTGCCCCCCACTATTAATCTGTCACTCTGCCCCCACTATTAATCTGCCACTCTGCCCCCCACTATTAATCTGCCACTCTGCCCCCCACTATTAATCTGCCACTCTGCCCCCCACTATTAATCTGCCACTCTGCCCCCACTATTAATCTGTCACTCTGCCCCCACTATTAATCTGTCACTCTGCCCCCCCACTATTAATCTGTCACTCTGCCCCCACTATTAATCTGCTACTCTGCCCCCACTATTAATCTGTCACTCTGCCCCCACTATTAATCTGCCACTCTGCCCCCACTATTAATCTGCCACTCTGCCCCCCACTATTAATCTGCCACTCTGCCCCCACTATTTCTCTGCCACTCTGCCCCCACTATTAATCTGCCACTCTGCCACCACTATTAATCTGCCACTCTGCCACCACTATTAATCTGCCACTCTGCCCCCACTATTAATCTGTCACTCTGCCCCCCACTATTAATCTGCCCCCACTATTAATATGCCACTCTGCCCCCCACTATTAATCTGCCCCCACTATTAATCTGCCACTCTGCCCCCCACTATTAATCTGCCACTCTGCCCCCACTATTAATCTGCCACTCTGCCCCCCACTATTAATCTGTCACTCTGCCCCCCACTATTAATCTGCCACTCTGCCCCCCACTATTAATCTGCTAATCTGCCCCGCACTATTAATCTGCCACTCTGTCCCCCACTATTAATCTGTCACTCTGCCCCCACTATTAATCTGCCACTCTGCCCCCCACTATTAATCTGCCACTCTGCCCCCCACTATTAATCTGCCACTCTGCCCCCCACTATTAATCTGCCACTCTGCCCCCACTATTAATCTGTCACTCTGCCCCCACTATTAATCTGTCACTCTGCCCCCACTATTAATCTGTCACTCTGCCCCCCACTATTAATCTGCTACTCTGCCCCCACTATTAATCTGCTACTCTGCCCCCACTATTAATCTGCCACTCTGCCCCCCACTATTAATCTGTCACTCTGCCCCCCACTATTAATCTGCCACTCTGCCCCCCACTATTAATCTGCCCCCCACTATTAATCTGCCACTCTGCCCCCCACTATTAATCTGTCACTCTGCCCCCACTATTAATCTGCCACTCTGCCCCCCACTATTAATCTGCCACTCTGCCCCCCACTATTAATCTGCCACTCTGCCCCCCACTATTAATCTGCCACTCTGCCCCCACTATTAATCTGTCACTCTGCCCCCACTATTAATCTGTCACTCTGCCCCCCCACTATTAATCTGTCACTCTGCCCCCACTATTAATCTGCTACTCTGCCCCCACTATTAATCTGTCACTCTGCCCCCACTATTAATCTGCTACTCTGCCCCCACTATTAATATGCCACTCTGCCCCCACTATTAATCTGTCACTCTGCCCCCACTATTAATCTGCCACTCTGCCCCCCACTATTAATCTGTCACTCTGCCCCCCACTATTAATCTGTCACTCTGCCCCCACTATTAATCTGTCACTCTGCCCCCACTATTAATCTGCCACTCTGCCCCCCACTATTAATCTGTCACTCTGCCCCCACTATTAATCTGCCACTCTGCCCCCCACTATTAATCTGCCACTCTGCCCCCACTATTAATCTGCCACTCTGCCCCCCACTATTAATCTGCCACTCTGCCCCCACTATTAATCTGCCACTCTGCCCCCCACTATTAATCTGCCACTCTGCCCCCACTATTAATCTGCCACTCTGCCCCCCACTATTAATCTGCCACTCTGCCCCCCCACTATTAATCTGTCACTCTGCCCCCCACTATTAATCTGTCACTCTGCCCCCCACTATTAATCTGCCACTCTGCCCCCACTATTAATCTGTCACTCTGCCCCCACTATTAATCTGCCACTCTGCCCCCCACTATTAATCTGCCACTCTGCCCCCCACTATTAATCTGCCACTCTGCCCCCACTATTAATCTGCCACTCTGCCCCCACTATTAATCTGTCACTCTGCCCCCACTATTAATCTGCCACTCTGCCCCCCACTATTAATCTGTCACTCTGCCCCCCACTATTAATCTGCCACTCTGCCCCCCACTATTAATCTGTCACTCTGCCCCCCACTATTAATCTGCCACTCTGCCCCCCACTATTAATCTGCTAATCTGCCCCCCACTATTAATCTGCCACTCTGCCCCCCACTATTAATCTGTCACTCTGCCCCCACTATTAATCTGCCACTCTGCCCCCACTATTAATCTGTCACTCTGCCCCCACTATTAATCTGTCACTCTGCCCCCACTATTAATCTGTCACTCTGCCCCCACTATTAATCTGCCACTCTGCCCCCACTATTAATCTGTCACTCTGCCCCCACTATTAATCTGTCACTCTGCCCCCACTATTAATCTGCCACTCTGCCCCCACTATTAATCTGCCACTCTGCCCCCCACTATTAATCTGCCACTCTGCCCCCCACTATTAATCTGCCCCCACTATTAATATGCCACTCTGCCCCCACTATTAATCTGCTACTCTGCCCCCCACTATTAATCTGCCACTCTGCCCCCCACTATCTGTCTCTTTATCCCTCTTTCACTCACGCGATGCTGACGAAAGCTGCGTTGCCTCCATAGAGGAAGGAGCGGTTGAGGACCTGCAGGATGAAGGTGAGGTACTGGAGAGGGAGGAGAGGAGAGGAGGCACAGATGGAGAAGAGGAGGCACTGGAGGGAGGTGAGGAAGAGGGAGAGAGAGGAGGAGCGCAGGTCTGCCTCCTTATCTGTTTCTCCTATAGAGGGAGGAGGTGAGAGAAAGGTTGGGTGAGGATGATGATGGACACACACACACCAGAACCATGGCTATGAAATGAAATGAATGAAATAGGATAAAACATATATATATATATATATATATATATATATATATATATATATATATATACTAGACTGAAACAGGAGGTAGGCCTACTACCTGACCCAATAAGGATACCCATTTTCGTCTTTAATTGCTTAACATTTTGCTATTTTGTGCTCTATTGAACACCATCATGTTGTTGCTAAGCTAGAGCCATGTCACCCACCTGGAGCCAGAGGCTTCCCCTTGTGTCTGTCCATGATGAGGCCGTTCCAGGGAGCACAGAGGACCCCAAACAGCTGGGTGAAGGCAAAGGCATTGGTGTACTGACTCACTGAGAGAGAGAGGGGGGAGAAAGAGAGAAGGGGGGAGAGAGTATTTAGATTCATTCAGTGAACCTATGCTTTGGTGTGTGCATGCGTGTGTGTGGTTTACCCAGGGCTGAGTCGTTGTCGGCCAGCCGGTTGAGCATGGGGTTCAGTGTTCCGATGAAGAGGTAGTGTCTCAGCTGCATGACAGACAGCCACACCAGATGCCACAGGAAGAACCACGACTGCACACAGCTCCTGAAACTGGCCACTGAGAGAGTGTGTGTGTGTGTGTGTGTGAGAGAGAGGAAAAACATTTGAGTCAACAAAATGCACCTTCCATTCCCCGGCCAGATTAAAGATTGTAGTTGGCCAAACGACACCTTTCCCAGAGTTTTCCGACTGCTGCCCGTCATCAGACTGTAGGGGCATGTCGTCGGTCTCCGCTGGCCCCTCCCCCTCTGATGTCATCCCCGTCTCTCGCGTCTTCTCAATCTCCTCTACGTTGTAGCTGTTGGACATTCCAGGGTTCACGCTGTTCAAAAGGAAGCACCAGGGTATAATCAAATGTGTTTATCATCAGGGTCACCCATCTGATATGAATGCATGTCATTGAGACTAACCTAATAAATCAATACCATTTGTTAAATGCCAAACACAAATAATTATTAATAATTATTTAATTTCGTTTTGCATTTATCTATGAACATGTACAGGACTTTTTCCTGCCCAAGTAGTCTGACAAGGAAACACTCCATGGTCTGGAAAACCCCCAGGCCCTCTGCGAGTCGTAGTTCTCTAGGTGACAACTACAACCCCTATACATACTATGGCATTATGTATCATAGGGCCTGGTCAGATTAATACTGTCATATGTGTGGGAGTTGTAGTTCTGAGCCGTAGGTGAAGCCCTCAGGGGGTGGTGTGGGTGGGAGTTGTAGTTCTCACCCATAGGTGAAGCCCTCAGGGAGTGTGTGGGTGGGAGTTGTAGTTCTGAGCCGTAGGTGAAGCCCTCAGGGGGTGGTGTGGGTGGGAGTTGTAGTTCTCACCCATAGGTGAAGCCCTCAGGGAGTGGGTAGGGAATGTGGGTGTTGGGCATGAGGAAGAACGTCCTGAGGAGGTGGATGACACTGCAGACGGAGAGAATGAGGAAGGAGGAGCGGAGGGAGACCCCTCCTTCATACATCACCTGAGACGGAGGGAGAGACGCACGGAGGGAGGGATAATCAGAGCCACCAATGGATAGCTATTAAACCACCATGACTACATATAATAAAAATATCATCAATATATGGGATATATCTACAATATATACAAATATAATCAATATGGGATATACAGTATATACAAATATAATCATTATATGGGATATATCTACAATATGTACAAATATAATCAATATATGGGATATATCTACAAATATCTACAAATATAATATTATATGGGATATATCTACAATATATACAAATATAATCATTATATGGGATATATCTACAATATATAATCAAATTCATCTGTTTTATACACTTGGCCTTTTTAAGGCAGTTATCTAGTAACCTGACGAGCAGAACATTTTTTTCTCCCAGAGGCCTCTGTATTGTAGGCTACAGTATGTGTGAGTTCTGTGATACCTTGATGATGAGGAAGACAGCCGAGGAAGAGTCGAAGGCTCCATTATAGAGGGTGATGATGGTGGAACGATGGGAGCCAAACAGGTTCCCAACCTATAGTAGCGAACAACAGTTCAACAAGTGTGGACATTCATCCAAGAAGAATACATCCACCCATATAGTACACAGTAGAAATACAGTATCCATATAGTACACAGTAGAAATACAGTATCCATATAGTACACAGTAGAAATACAGTATCCATATAGTACACAGTAGAAATACAGTAGCCATATAGTACACAGTAGAAATACAGTATCCATATAGTACACAGTAGAAATACAGTATCCATATAGTACACAGTAGAAATACAGTAGCCATATAGTACACAGTATAAACACAGTATCCATATAGTACACAGTATAAACACAGTATCCATTTAGTATACAGTATCCATATAGTATACAGTAGAAATACAGTATCCATATAGTACACAGTATAAACACAGTATCCATATAGTATACAGTAGAAATACAGTATTTACTGAATAAATATCAGTTTTATGTGTCAGACAAAATAGTGTGTGACATACACCTGTTACACAGATGTATTGAATACTGTTTGTACTGTCTAGAACTGTGTTGAAACTGAGGAGTCATGGCATGCTGCTGTACCTGTATGTTTGTGATGAGGAACAATATACCTCCCACTGCGATGAAGGACAGGGCTGGGAGCAGCAGCATGGACAGAGCTATTAGAGATAGATAGAGAGATAGAGAGAGAGACAGACACAGAGACAGCATAGGTCAAGTTCAATCTCTACTCATCCAACATTCTACACTAGGAATGTGCTCTTCCTAATGCTTTTGCAGGGTCCCAGTCCATCTGGTCGTACTGCTGCTCTAGTTTCTGCTGGTCTGCCTGATGTCCCGGACCTGCTGTTTCAACCCTCTCTCTCCTTCTCCCGGTGTCTCTCTCTCTCGACCTGTCTCTCGACCTCTGAATGCTCAGCTATTAAAAGCCAACTGACACTTACTCCTGAGGTGCTGACCTGTTGCACCCTCTATAACCACTGTGATTATTATTTGATCCTGCTGGTCATCGATGAACGTTCGAACATCTTGAAGAACGATTTGGCCTTAATGGCCATGTACTCTTATAATTTCCACCGGGAACAGCCAGAGCCTGGTTCCTCTCTAGGTTTCTTCCTAGGTTCCTGCCTTTCTAGGGAGTTTTTCCTAGCCACCGTGCTTCTACATCTGCATTGCTTGCTGTTTAGGGTTTTAGGCTGGGTTTCCTTACAAGCCCTTTGTGACATCTGCTGATGTAAATAGGATTTTATAAATACATTTGATTGATTGTCTTTGTTCATTTATCAAATACACAAATATCAAGAGCTGTTCTGATTGAATAACAACCGTTATACTGTACAGTCTATGTTCACCTGAACTGGAGAAGGCAACCATCAGTGTACCAGTGGTGTAGAGACATCTGAGGGGGAACACAGAGCAGAGGTAGATAAAGAGGTATCACACAGTGGGTTATGGTCTGTTAAACTTTAGTCGGTGACACATTTCTCACTGGGTCAGAAGACAACCTCAATAAACCTGTAGAACTTAGATTAAAATATGCATACACATTCTACAAAAACAATGACTGAGTAAACCAGGAATGGACCCTCACCTTCCCACCCCCTTTTGACTCAGTGACTCACTCACTCTCTCGTCTAGGCGACGGTCTAGGTATAAACATACTGAAGAATTGTAATTAATTGACTATGTGTAAATAAACTCTGTGGATGTCCTGGAAATACTGGTCAGAGGTCAGGACCCAGTTATATTCTTTAAATGTTAACATTGTAAGAATTATTTGCAATGGATATGCCATATATCACATTGTATATGGGTATATCGCCATCCTTACCTGACCAGGGCAGGAAAAACTCTGGGCCCTAGTAATGAAGCCTGGATTTCTGTAGTTTAAAAAAGACTCACATTCCCAGAAGCCTCGTTGCCATGGTGCCGAAGCGGTCGAAGATGAATCCGTTGGGAAGCGTGAGGAAGTTGTTCATAAAGGAGGTGACGGTGAAGACCAGGGAGAACTGTTCATCCTGTCCACTACAGTCTGAGAGAGAGAGAGATGGAGGGATGGGGAGAGAGATTAGGGATGATGAAAACCAGGGAGAACTGTTCATCCTCTCCACTACAATCTGAGAGAGAGAGAGAGAGATGGATGGATGGATGAGGAGAGAGAGTGCGGGGGAGGGGGGATGGGGCAGAGTGAGAGATGAATACAGAAAGAGAGGAATACAGAGAGAGATAGAGAGGGGGAGAAAGATAGAAGTCCTTCAGTTTTCTAGTATGAACTCCTCAGATGTGCTTCATATTCTATTCCAATCTATTCTATTCTGTCATATTGAACTGAATAGCATTGAACTACTCACCTGTTTCCACTGTACTGTTGGGTCCAGTAGTCAGATTGACACAGAGGTCAGTGAAGTATCCATCTGTCTTCAGGACGAAGACCAGCGATGCCCAACCGAAGACCACGCCGGCGAAACACAGACACTCCACCAGCCCTGTGGCCAGGGTCAGTCTGTAGCGCAACCCTACCCCTCCCCCCTCGCATCCCAGCATCCTCGCTGATTAACAGACTGACTGCCTGACTGCCTGGCTGGCTGACTAGCTACCTGCCTGGCTGACTGAGTCCTTGCTCTGACTGGCTTGCTGGCTGACTGACTGACTCCCTACTCTGACTGACTGGCTGGCTGCCTGTTTAACTGTCACTCAAAGGACTGTTCTTGTTGTCTTATTAATGTGAGGTTAATGGGTGACTGTATTCAAAGAGACCCTTTTTCTATCCTCTGACTCTTATGTCTTACTTTTCTATATGTCCTCCCTCGCTCTCTCCCCCCCTCTCTCTCTCTCCCTCGCTCTCTCTCTCCCTCTCTATCCCTCTTGATAGTTGCTTTGAGTATTTGAGAGCGACTGGCTGAAAAGTAGCTGTATCACTAGAAAGGAGTGCTGGGTGGGAGAGATAAGGCGTGGCATTCCAATTCAAACTGCACTATCAGAAAATATACTGGTTAACTCCCCTTCTTCTCAATCAATGGCTGTTAGAGATAACACGTTTTATGACAGGTTTCAAACACCTAAGACTTGAAGTGGTCGTGGTGGCCATAGTAGAAATAATAGCAGTAGAATTTGAGTTCATAGCACACTAACATGAGTTGTCATAATAGTAGGCCTAGTGGTTAAACCCACGAGGAGTGGGAAGTTTCTCAACCTGCAGTGTAAACTGATGAACGGTCGCTCTCACAGCCCCTCTGTCTATAGATGTGTTTCTCTTCCTCTTTCTTTCTCACTTCCTCTCCTTTCTCCCTTCCTTGTTGTTCCACTTTGGGTTTATTTCCCTCTTTTCTTCAGTGTGTAACTCATGACTTTTGTTCATTCCTTTGTTGCCATTTCATAAATGATCCTGTCATTTGCTTTGAGAGAGAGGCGATTGTTCATCTTCCCCCTTAAATATACACGTGAAGAGGCATCACAACACGTGTCAGGTGTAATAATGCAATAACAATTAATAATAATAATAATGCATAGTGCACATCAAACACTTTAAGGATAAATAATTATAATACAAGTTCGGAAATCGGAATAATACAGCCTAGGGACTATCGGCTACGGTCTAATGCGTAGTAAATTCGCTAATGGTATGAGAATGTGTACTGAGCTGTAGCCTACATTACAGTGCGGGAAGACTACAACAGATAAAGTACACTCGCCCTATAACGGTAATCCACATCAGATTAGCTACAGACTAATCCGCCATGCGGTCATTGCATTACTGTGTTTTCTTTGCGCGCAATCTGTAGTATGGTGCCAAAACGCCTCAAAATAGACAGTAAAATAGTTCGGTTATAACGGGACGTTGGCCAGTGTAGGACACTGTGGGGTCATAAAACAATAAAAACGTGTATGGCTATGGTAGAGCAACTTTTGACAATTATTACACTGGCCACAGTTCAACCTTGCAGCATTAATCATAAATCGTAGGCTATGAAAACTATGCCATACATAGGCTGTAGCCTATACATTCAGATATTAACCTATATACCAGCTACTCACTTTGTTTAATGTCGATCCTCTTGATGATTTGTGGTAGAACTCTAAAACAGAAACCTCGTCTCCATTACGCGCGCGCTGCATGGTGCACGCGACGCAAGCGTTGGCCAGGCATTGGGGACTAGGCTAAATGACCAAAATATATGTGAGTGGTGAGTTGTCTCCAGTTGCTTACATCTAATTATAAACTGGGTGGTAGAGCCCTGAGTGCTAATTGGCTGAAAGCCATGGTATATCAGACATATACCAGGGGTATGACAAAACATGTATTTTTTCTGTTCTAATTACGCTTGTAACCAGTTTATAATAGCAATAAGGCACCTCGGGGGTTTGTGGTATATGGCCAATATACCACCTGTGTCCAGACACTCCGTGTTGTGCATAAGAACAGCCCTTAGCCTTGGCCATATACCACACCCCCCCAGGCCTTAAATATACACTCTAAAAGTAGCCCTAGCTACTCACAGCTGTGTGGGATTTCTGATGATAATGTCATTCATTGTAAAATGGAAATACAAACTTGGAATATGATTTGACAGCAATAATAAAATACATCTTCTGGAATTAAAAAGTAACTTGACCAATGAAAGCAGCCATCTCAACCATCAGCATTTTACTCAGAAACTGCCTAGCAACACAGCAGGCTACAATAAAGGCCAATTCACAGAACAGATGTCTACTGTATGTATTGAACTCTTGATTCTACGTGGAATCCCCCTTTGTAAAACTGGTCAAGTCTTTCCACATAAAACTTTAGATCATAAGTAAAACAAGAAGTCAATTACGTCTCACACATCAATTACATCACACACAGGGCACTTCCATCACGTGTGTGTCTTCATGTGAGCTTGGAGGTGTGCACCATGCGAGAAGTGGCGTCCACATAGTGCGCAGGCGAAGGGTCGGACACCCGTGTGCAGCAGTTCATGCCTCCTCAGGTGACTGGGTCTGATGAAGCTCCGCCCACACACGGAGCAGTGATGCATCCTCTCTCTCGTGTGGTTGAGGGCGTGCCGCTTAAGGCAGCTGATGTAGGGGAAACCCTTCCCACAATGTTTGCATACGAACCTCCCCTCCTTCTCTTTACTGAGGGGAGCTCGAGTTCTGACAGTCCCACCATTTCCTCTTTGGTCTCCATGGTGACCAGGCATGACGGTGACGGAGTGTTTCCCCGGGAACGATGGGTAATCGTCTGTGGTCGTTGTCGAGGAGGAAGTGTGTTGTTGGTTTTCTGACGAATAAGTGAAAAATAGACCAGAGGTGTCTGTGAAGCCACCGTACCCCAGGTTCAGTGCTGCATACTCGGGGTACGTTTGGCCCAGATCCCCCTGGTCGACCTCCAGGCCTGGTTCTCCTCCCAGTAGTGGGTTGAGGTCTGGACATGGGCTCTCTGGCTCCCTCTTGAGGCGGATCTCCTCAACTACTACAGGCTGGTCCTGGTCCAGGCAGCGTGAGCTGCTACCGAGGTCATGTTCCAGAGTTCTATGTTCCAGTTCTAGGTGTTCCATAGTTCTATGTTCCTGTTCTATGTGGTGTCCCATAGTTCTATGTTCTACTTCTATGTGGTGTCCCATAGTTCTATGTTCCACTTCTATGTTGTGTTCCATAGAGTCAGTGAGCTCATCTCTACCCCCTGGTGGTGTACTCTGGAACCCCCAGTCCTCCTCAAAACTGCTCTGATCAGTGGGATGCGGTTGCCGGGCGACCAGTGGAGTGGTGGAATGCTCAGGAGCTTACATGCAGGAGAGGGGGCAACACGGGATAGAGAACAGAAGGCAATGTCATCATCATCATCCTCACCACCACCATCATCGGCATCATCATCATCACCACCACCACCATCATCATCACCACCACCACCATCATCATCACCACCACCATGTAATATTGCATTTTGCTGGCTGGATGTTTGAACTTGGCCTCCCTTCCTCCCTCATTTCATGTAAGCTCTTTCCTTCTCTCTCAGTAGCTAGGTTTACATCCAATTTAATGTGAATATTCTAAAATCTGCATAAGAAAATATGTACATTTTCCCACCAGTGGTGTGTTTCCACCAAACGGACTTGTTGCGGATTTAAAAAAAGGAACTCAGTCCGGCTTTCAACTTGAAACAGCAGAATGCACAAGGTGCAGTTTGGAAGTTGGGTAGTACATGATCAGCTTTCCTCTTGTCATGTCAGCCATTACATACCTTAGAGAGCTCTAAATAACTTGTCAGAAATGCCCAGATCAACTAATCATGTTTTTGCTAGGTTTATTTTGTTGAGTCACTCAAATATCACATGAATACACATTAGACATTGCAAAATGTATAGAATTGCAAGAAAATTACCTTTAAAATGGCAAAATATTCTTTGCACCCCATTACAAAATGTGTAGAATTGCAGGAAATAAGCTTTAAACCTAAATTATTATGGAGCGAGAATATTTGTCAAACGGCAGTCAAGCATCCCCAGAATCAGACCAATGATATTTATGGGAAAGGAGCAGCACCACCCTGAAGTTCATCATGTTATTTCATCTGTAGCCTAATCAACTGCATGGTTTCCCGAGTCGTAGTGGGACTAACACACATACCATATCATCACGTGACTCCAAGTTTACTTCGATATGATGGTTATAATATCAATATTTGCGCATAGAGGCGTTTCAATCGCCAATTCTCGCATAATTCCTTTTACAGACAAAAAGGTTGCAACATGTCGAATGGCATTTATAAAATTGTTCCGAAACTTTGTTTCCATCACAGCTGTCGTGATAAAAAAAAATTCGGCATGACTTTCCTTGTATAAAAACGCTGGATGGAAACGTGGTTTGTCTCTCTCACCATTCATCCTCAGTTCATTTGGGGCACCACATTCCCCTGGGCCGTCCTCCTCCAGTCTCTCTTGTTTGATGGTAACTGTTACAGTGGTCTGTCAACGGACAGACGGGACACACGGTGATAGTGTGATCAATGCATTGTTAATTGGAGGCGAATTACATAAACACTTACTTGCATGTATGCCTGTGTAATGCATTAATATTTTTATCCTATACTAGCCTATTTAAAAAAATGTTTTATTAATCCTTATGTAAATTATTATACCTTATAATTCAGCTGAAAATAATATCAATACCATGCCCACGATTAACTATTTTACTGCTGATAAAACAAAAAAGTGTAATGTGTAGCGGCTACACTACCTCGTCCGTCCATTGTCCCGCCCGCGCCGCGGGTCCATTACTCCACTCGCTGCTGCAACCCTGCTGCGTAAAGACTTGGTCGGGCTTTTGTTCTCTGTTGGTTTCTGCATGGAAAGAGAAGAGGCCACATTACTTCATTTTCGACTGTCGATTTAAAAGCACCAAGCATTTAAAATGAAATCCATAAACACGTACGGGGCGTGTGGTGCGGTAGGGAACCCCCGTTCCAAAGTCTCTCGCGCAGCACAGTGCCAACTCCGTCCCCGCCGTGTTCAATCGTAGATGTCCTTTTCCGGTGCCGGTTTTCAACTACGTTCAGCTTTTTCATCAGGATTTCGTTATCGTGTTTTTTCCGTGACAGTTCCCCACGTAAAAACGCGGAGTACTCGTCCACCAGTTTGGTTATCTCCGCCATGGCGGCGGTGGATAGAGCTTCCATGATGGACGACAACTGCGTCTGAAACATTACGGTCCCCGACATTCTAGCTAGAATAGCCTAGCTAGCTAGATATTGATAATGGCAATTTTTTTAAAGGGAAAAATAACGATATTGATTTTTAATATGTTTAAACACTGTGGCCTGTAAGTGGACACTTGGTTGGGTAGTTTAAACCCCAGATTATAGCGGTTCCAAATCCCTGTTCCTGTGTCTACAATAATAACAATGCAACATGACGTGATGACGTCTCATTCAATTTACCGTAAGTACATGAGAGAGTTGAATAAACATTTGCGGGCGCATGCTGAGTCCAATTGTGCATCGCCCTATGATACGGGATCGAACCAGAGTCTGTAGTGACGCACTGAGGTGCAGTGCTGTAGACCGCTGCGCCACTTGGGAGCCACATAAATAACCCATTGTGATTGATATTTTGACCATTCAAACTTATCAATTAAACTATACTTTGGACTTTGTTGTTTCACAGTTGAGTTGTATTCTTTATTACAATCAGACAGGTTAACACACACATTACAGTAGGTCTTCACTTTGGCACTGTCCTCCTTTGCCCTGCCTTGAACAGTCAGTGGCATTGTCCATGATGTAGTGTCAATTGTCCTGGATGCATCCTAACAGTCTAAAGACGCTTTCTCTCCTCGTCTCCTCTCCTTCACCTACATCGGACAAGTGAAAGCAAGATGGCGAAGGGAAGGCGTCCTACAGAGGCACCTGTCTGTGTCTCAATGCACCCTTTGGCACTACTATAGTGCACTACTTTTAACCAGGGTCCATCAAAAGGGGATAGGGCACCATTTGGGACATAGACCCTGTTTTCCACCTGTCCAATTTAATCAGATCAATGTTGTCAAAGGAAAGGAGACAAGGAGAGGAAGCGACTTTAGACTATTGAGACGCACCACTGTTGTTGTTGGTTTATCGTCACATCCCCACCAGCCTGTTGCACGTGACCTTTGACCCCGAGTTTGTCACTTCCTGTTTAGCCCTAGCCCACCTCTGATTGGCTAGAGAGCGGCAGTGGAGGTGGACGTGGAGGGGGTGGATGAAGGTGAGGAGGGTGAGGAGGGTCAGACCCACGTTCACCTGGAGGAGAGGAGAGGTGGGAAGAAGAACACAAAGATTGAGCCCCCCTTGTGCAGAGCCTGTGGTCTATCTGTTTCCCAAAACATCCTCTCCAGTACTCCAGCCATTCTACTTACTTAATGTATTACAGTTCTAGCACATCTGATTCCATCAATCTAGTCATCACCAAGCCCCTCACTTGTTGAAACAGTTGTGCTAGTTCTGGAATACACCAAATACGTAGAACAACAGCGGGTACCCGATGAGAGGCTTGGTAAACACTCAAAGGTATATAACCCTAGTTCATTACACATGTATGAGACCCCTACTGTTTTCTGTAGGATAAAGAAGTTGACTGACTGACTCACATAGATAGGATCTCCATGCAGGAACTCTCTGATGAGGTGTAGAACAGGGAACTGGAGCAGCAGAACCACAGCTGACAGAGATGTTATCAGACCAGACAACTTACCAAAATGGCAGCCAGGAAACCTGTTGGGGAGACGAGAGGAAAAGAAGAAGACAGACGGATTAAACAAATGGATGACTAGTGGAGTTTTCTTTTGTTGAATTGAATTTATTTTGGGTAACAGACATATACAACAAAATGTATAATGTGGACCCAGAGGATATCACTTGAAAGTATTAATTAAAATGCTAATTTCCAAAGTGGTCCTCGATGGTAAAAGCAATAGTAGTAATGGTGGTAGGGTTAAATTGCTGTGGTGGGGCTGGGGGTGCTTTAGGATAGGAGCCATAACACACACAGTGTGAACGTACACGATGGTGAGGAAGGCTTGGTGTCCACCATAAATGAAGGCACTGTTGAGGACTTGCAGGATGAAGGTGAGGTACTGGAGAGGAAGGAGAGGAGAGGAGAAGCAGACGTAGAAGAGGAGGCACTGGAGGGAGGTGAGGAAGAGGGAGAGAGAAGAGGAGCGCAGATCGGCTTCTTGCTTCGTCTCTCCTTTCGGGAGAGAAAGAGGGGGAGAGAGAAGGGAGAGTGTGTCAGAGAGAATGAGAGAGAATGAGGGAGGTGAGAGGTAGGGAGGGAGGTGAGAGGGAGAGAGAGGAGGAGCGCAGGTCGGCTTCTTGCTTCATCTCCTTTGGTGAGAGAGAAGGGAGAGTGTGTCAGAGGGAGGCGGGAGGGAGGGAGGGGAAAGACATAGAAAGAGTTAGGTGAGGATGAAAGGTTGATTGAGATACTTACGACTTTCATTTTAACTGCTTGTTGCTTGGGTCTACTGTGTTTAAATAAATAGAGTCCATCTTTAACTACAGCTGTAAGCTTTTCCAGGACTTATTCACCATCTAAATCAATAAATGTATCAACCAATCAACAGTTATCACAAAGTGCAACTGCAGATCCACAGCCAGCAGTCAGGCCAGACTACTTTACAAAATGGCCACCTAAAGACACCTAATCAAGCAATAAGGCCTGAGGGGGTTTGAGGTATATGTCCAATATACCACACGGCTAAGGGCTGTTCTTACACACGAAGCAACGCAGAGTGCCTGTATACAGTCCTTAGCTGTGGTATATTGGCCATATACCACAAACCCGAGGTGCCTTATTGCTGTTATAAACTGGTTACCAACGTAATTAGAGTAGTAAAAATACATGTTTTGTCATACCCATGGAATACGGTCTGATATACCACGGCTGTCAGCCAATCAGCATTCAGGGCTCGAACCAGCCAATTTATAATATAATGTATATAATGTATGTAAACTTTGTTTAAACTTCATTGTCTGTATTCTGTCTCTAAATGTTGTCTATCACTAGCAGCACCATATCACCAGGTAACATTGTGACTGTGTGTAAATGTTGTCTATCAATAGCAGCACCATATCACCAGGTAACATTGTGACTGTGTGTAAATGTTGTCTATCAATAGCAGCACCATATCACCAGGTAACATTGTGACTATGTGTTGTCTATCACTAGCAGCACCATATCACCAGGTAACATTGTGACTATGTGTTGTCTATCACTAGCAGCACCATATCACCAGGTAACATTGTGACTATGTGTTGTCTATCACTAGCAGCACCATATCACCAGGTAACATTGTGACTGTGTGTTGTCTATCACTAGCAGCACCATATCACCTGGTAACATTGTGACTGTGTGTAAATGTTGTCTATCACTAGCAGCACCATATCACCTGGTAACATTGTGACTATGTGTTGTCTATCACTAGCAGCACCATATCACCAGGTAACATTGTGACTATGTGTTGTCTATCACTAGCAGCACCATATCACCTGGTAACATTGTGACTGTGTGTTGTCTATCACTAGCAGCACCATATCACCAGGTAACATTGTGACTATGTGTTGTCTATCACTAGCAGCACCATATCACCTGGTAACATTGTGACTGTGTGTAAATGTTGTCTATCACTAGCAGCACCATATCACCTGGTAACATTGTGACTATGTGTTGTCTATCACTAGCAGCACCATATCACCTGGTAACATTGTGACTATGTGTTGTCTATCACTAGCAGCACCATATCACCAGGTAACATTGTGACTATGTGTTGTCTATCACTAGCAGCACCATATCACCAGGTAACATTGTGACTATGTGTTGTCTATCACTAGCAGCACCATATCACCTGGTAACATCGTGACTATGTGTTGTCTATCACTAGCAGCACCATATCACCTGGTAACATTGTGACTATGTGTTGTCTATCACTAGCAGCACCATATCACCTGGTAACATTGTGACTATGTGTTGTCTATCACTAGCAGCACCATATCACCAGGTAACATTGTGACTGTGTGTAAATGTTGTCTATCACTAGCAGCACCATATCACCTGGTAACATTGTGACTATGTGTTGTCTATCACTAGCAGCACCATATCACCTGGTAACATTGTGACTATGTGTTGTCTATCACTAGCAGCACCATATCACCAGGTAACATTGTGACTATGTGTTGTCTATCACTAGCAGCACCATATCACCAGGTAACATTGTGACTATGTGTTGTCTATCACTAGCAGCACCATATCACCTGGTAACATTGTGACTATGTGTTGTCTATCACTAGCAGCACCATATCACCTGGTAACATTGTGACTATGTGTTGTCTATCACTAGCAGCACCATATCACCTGGTAACATTGTGACTATGTGTTGTCTATCACTAGCAGCACCATATCACCAGGTAACATTGTGACTATGTGTTGTCTATCACTAGCAGCACCATATCACCAGGTAACATTGTGACTATGTGTTGTCTATCACTAGCAGCACCATATCACCAGGTAACATTGTGACTGTGTGTAAATGTTGTCTATCACTAGCAGCACCATATCACCAGGTAACATTGTGACTGTGTGTTGTCTATCACTAGCAGCACCATATCACCAGGTAACATTGTGACTGTGTGTAAATGTACTTGGTTAATAAAGGTGATTCTTATTCTAATGCCCACACCGTCACCTGCCCTTAACGTCGATGATGTCACCCACCTGGAGCCAGTGGCTTCCCCTTGTGTCTGTCCATGATGAGGCCGTTCCAGGGACCACAGAGGACCCCACAGAGCTGGGTGAAGGCAAAGGCATTGGTGTACTGACTCACTGAAAGAAAGAAAGAAAGAAAGAGAGAGGGGGGGGGGGAAGAGAGAGAGAAGGTGGGGGTAGAGATAGAGAACAAGAGACAGACGGAGGAAGAGAGAGAGGGAGAGAGAGAGAGAAAATAACAGCATTGATAACCACTAAATTAGAGAAGTAGTCTACACAGAGGCAGAAAAATAGTTGTATTTGTGTTTTTCTGGTAGTTTTTACCCAGGGTCTGGTCTCTGTTGGCCAGCCGGTTGAGCATGGGGTTCACCGTGGCGATGAACAGGAAGTGACAGAACTGCATGACAGCCACCCAGACCAGGTGCCATAGGAAGAACCAGGACAGGACACAACTCCTAAAACTGGTAACTGAGAGAGAGAGAGAGAGAAGGAGAGGGGGGAAGGACAGAGAGAGAGAGAAGGAAGGGGGTTGAAGGACAGAGAGAGAGGGAGAGACGGAGGAAGGGAGGAGGACAGAGACTGGGTGTTGGTTGGGGCAATATTCTATGATGCTTGTGTGGCTGTATGAGGTGTCTGAGTGAATGACGTTGCTCACTTTCTCAGTGCTTTTTAACTTTTACAATATGTAGGACTATTTCATGCCAATAAAGCCCTTTATATTTAATTGAATTGACTGGGATGACCAGGTTTCTTACCTCTCTCAGGCTGATCGGGTCTGGAAGGTCCTGCTTTGTCCTGCAACTGCACCGGGGCACTCTCTGCCTTCTGTAACACAGCATTCCTCTGATATTTGGCATTCACATCTCCTTTTCTCTCTCCTCCTCCCTCCTTATCTCCTCTCTCTCCACCTCTCTTCCAATGCCGGCCACCGCAGCTCACCCTGTCACAAAGAGCTGAGTCAGAGTCACCGCTTTAAAATCACGGCGACGACAGTCCTGTTTGGCTTCCATAGTGGTCGGTCACCATGGTGACTGTTAGTCTGGTTGTGTGGTGTGGTGGTACATCGTGGGAGTCACAGTTCTTCTGACCCGTAAGAGTATCTGTCGGGGAGTGGGTAGGGGATGTGGGTCTTGGGCATGAGGAAGAATGTCCGGAAGACGTGGATGACGCTGCAGACGGAGAGAACGAGGAAGGAGGAGTGGAAAGAGACCCCTCTTTCATACAAAAACTTCAGAGAGAGAGAGAGAGAGAGGAAGAGGGAGCGAGAAAGCGGGAGAGAGAGAAAGAGGGAGAGGTTATATACAGCATGTATGAATCCTTACTTCACCGCTTTTGATTATCAGTGATTCCTTAAATCATTATTGTTTTTGCCTGAGCTAAGTTTGCATCTGTCACAGTGGAGTAAAGCAGTCAGTCAAAGGTCAGATTGAGGAGAAGCAAATCATTAATGACCGTTTGGATTCATGGTTCATCTAGAGATGCTACATTTGAGTTGTTGTAGTCCCTTCTGAAAACAGCATGTGCTGACTGTGCAACAGTTCAAACACAGGAAATCTGTCCCACATCAAGGAATATTCAGGAAGTCAGGAGGTTTTCAACAGTATAAACCCTCATTAAACATGTCCCACATTGAGGAATATTCAGGAAGTCAGAAGGTTTTCAACAGTATAAACCCTCATTAAACATGTCCCACATTGAGAAATATTCAGGAAGTCAGAAGGTTTTAAACAGTATAAACCCTCATTAAACCTGTCCCACATTGAGGAATAGTCATAAGGATAGTCATAAGGAAGATGCTGTGTTACCTTGATGATGAGGAAGACAGCGGCGGAGGAGTCGAAGGCCCCGGCGTAGACCGATATGACCGTGGAACGGTGGCTGTCGAACAGGTTCCCCACCTGAATGAGACAGAGGTACAGAGATGACCACTAGTTTACCATTTGTTGACCAAATGCATGTCATGACATAGAAATTACAGACTGTAGCTTTGAAAGAGACCAACCTGTGCATTGGTGGTGTAGAACAACATTCCAGATGTGATCAGGCACGAGATGGCAGGAAACAGCAACGCTGACTGCTCTGTGTGTGTGAGAGAGAAGCGGGGGGTGGGGGGGGGGGGGGGGGGGGGGGTGAGGACAAAGCAATAATTCCTCAATGAAAAAATTAAACGTCAATTAAAGACCAAAGGTCTAGACACGCTAACCGACATTTCAATATGTTTTAAAAATACCTGGACTGGAGCCAGTGATCAACAAGGTCCCCGTGGTGTATAGACATCTGGAAAAGAAGACGCAGGTAGGGGCGAGGGAGGGTATGAGCATGGGTCGTTTTGTGATGGTTTGGTGTCATGATAACATTGATTTAGAGACACAGTGCTTTCGGATAGTATTCAGACCCCTTGACTTTATCCACACAGCCTTATTCTAAAAATATATATTTTTAAAAATCCTCAGCAATCTACACACAATACCCCATAATGATGAAGTGAAAACAGGTTTATGAAATAAAATAAATACCTTATTTCCATAAGTATTCAGACCCTTTGCCTCGAGACTCGAAATTGAGTCCAGGTGCATCCTGTTTCCATTGATCATCCTTGAAATGTTTCTACAACTTGATTGGAGTCCACCTGTGGTAAATTCAATTGACTGGACATGATTTGGAAAGGCGCACACCTGTCTATAAGGTCCCACAGTTGACAGTGCATGTCAGAGCAAAAACCAAGCCATGACGTCGAAGGAATTGTCTGTAGAGCTCCGAGACAGGATTATGTCAAGACACAGATCTGTGGAAGGGTACAAAAAAATTCTGCAGCATTAAAGTCCCCAAGAACACATTGGCTATCATTCTTAAATGGAAGAAGTTTGGAACCATCAAGACTCTTCCTAGAGTTGGCCACCCAGCCAAAATGAGCAATCGGGGGAGAAGGGCCTTGGTCATCAGGCCTTCATGGTAGAGTGGCCAGACGGAAACTACTCCTCAGTAAAAGGCACATGACAGCCCACTTGGAGTTTTCCAAAAGGCACCTAAAGACTCTCAGACCAAGAGAAACAAAATGTTGGCCTGAATGCCAAGCGTCACGTCTGTACGAAACCTGGCACCATCCCTACAGTGAAGCATGGTGGTGGCAGCATCATGCTGTGGGGATATTTTTCAGCGGCAGGGACTGCGAGACTAGTCAGGATTGAGGGAAACCTGAACGGAGAAAAGTACAGAGAGATCCTTGATGAAAACCTGCTCCAGAGTGCTCATGACCTCAAACTGGGGCGAAGGTTCACCTTGCAACAGGACAATGCCCCTAAACACACAGTCAAGACAACACAGGAGTGGCTTCGGGACAATTCTCAATGTCGTGAAGTGGCCCATACATGAATCTGATCGAAAATGTCTGAAGAGACCTGAAAAAAGCTGTGCAGCAACGCTCCCCATCCAACCTGACAGAGCTTGAGAGGATCTGCAGAGAAGAATGGGAGAAACTCCCCAAATACAGGTGTGGCAAGCTTGTAGTGTCATACCCAAGAAAACTCAATGCTGTATTCGCTGCCAAAGGTGCTTCAACAAAGTACTGAGTAAAAGGTCTGAATACCTATGTAAATGTGATATCAGTTTTTTATTTTGAATAAATTAGCAAACATTTCCCAAAACCTGTTTTTGCTTTGTCATTATGGGGTATTGTGTGCAGAGTGATGAGGGGGAAACAATGTAATACATTTTGAGTAAGGCTGTAACGTAACAAAATGTGGAAAATACCATCACCATTGTCATCATGTAAACAGCCCATCTATCTACCTCATCCCCATACTGTATTTATTTATTTATCTTGCTCCTTTGCACCCCAGTATCTCTACATGAACATTCATCTTCTGCACATCTACCATTCCAGTGTTTAATTGCTATATTGTAATTACTTCGCCACCATGGCCAATTTATTGCCTTAACTCTTATCTTACCTCATTTGCACTCACTGTATATAGACTTCTTGTTATCTTTTTTCTACTGTACTTTTGACTGTATGTTTTGTTTATTCCATGTGTAACTCTGTGTTGTTGTATGTGTCAAATTGCTATGCTTTATCTCGGCCAGGTCGCAGTTGCAAATGAGAACTTGTTCTCAACTTGCCTACCTGGTTGAATAAAGGTGAAATAAAAAAATTAAAAATAAAATAAAATCATTGTGTCACGATCGTCATCTGGAGAAGGAGAGGAGGACCAAGGTGCAGCGTGGTAAGTGTTCATTATTTTAATTAAAACATGAAACACTTGAAGATAAACGAACAGTCCTGTAATGTGAACACACAAAACAGAAAACAACCACCCACAAACACAGGTGGGAACAGGCTACCTAAGTATGATTCTCAATCAGAGACAACGACAGACAGCTGCCTCTGATTGAGAACCACACCAGGCCAAACACATAGAAATACAAAACAAGGACAACATAGAACACCAGACATAGAATGCCCACCCAAACTCACGCCCTGACCAACCAAAATAGAGACATAAAAAGGATCTCTACGGTCAGGGCGTGACACATTGTCAGAGGAAAAATCTATAAACACACTGTCTGTATCTGAAATGACAATGAAATTATTGGAGAAATTATTTTCTTGTATGTAATTTTCTGTTGATATGGATTGATATGTAATAAACATGATGCCATGTGCGGCAAGACGCAGACAGATGCATTCCATTGGGGAAGGGAAACAGGAGTTAACCATGTTTAATTAACCCTGTTAGTCTATAATTATCGGTTGGAACTAAGTACTGACCCACTGGACAAAAACTGTCTGAATCAATGTTGTTTCCACATAATTTCAAGCCAAAACATCCACGTAATTGACGTTGAATCAACGTGGAAAACGAATTGGATTTGCAAAGTCATCAACGTAAGAGTATTTCATATATTGTTACCCCAAACGTTTTACTTAAATCCAATGACATGGTGATTTTTTGGTTTGTTATTGATTTAGCGTTGAATTCACGTCAGTTGACAACTCAACCAAATGTAAATCAAAACTAGACGTTGAACTGACGTCTGTGCCCAGTGGGGACGTTCCAACCTTTGACCCGTTTAACTGCCAGTATAAATGTCTGCTGGTGTTGAATGTGGTTCAGGTTTGACGCCAAACACACTGTGTCTCTGTGACACTCTGATTCTATAGCAGCTGATGATGAGAATTCCTACAAGTCTCTCAGGCTGGTGTTTCCAGAATCTTCTGTGATAATGTGATTAACATTAGAAATGTTCTCTGCTTCTGTTCTGGAGGTTCTCCCTGAACTCTTGTAATAAACCGGATAGATTTTTGATAGATTTTTATCAATGACTGCTCTCCTTTAGGTTCACCTGGAAATTCCTTTCCCCCCCGTCCCAGTGCACTACTTTAGACCGGGGCTCATACCGTAGGGCTCTGGTCAACAGTAGTACACTATAGGGAATAGGGTGCTATTTCAGACAAAGACATTGTTGCAAAAACGACACTCACCAGTTAGTTGACCCAAAAATAAATGATGGGTATCAATAAAAAATGTTAACAATAATAAAACATTCTCACGTGGCCAGGAGCCTGGTCGCCATTGTGCCGAAGCGGTCGAACAGGAAGCCCAGAGGGAAACGCAGGAAGTTCATGGAGAAGGAGGCGACGGTGAAGACCAGAGAGAACTGTTCATCCTGGCCACTACAGTCTGAGAGAGATAGAGATGGAGGGATGGGGGAGAGAGAGAACTGTTCATCCTGTCTCCTGTATGCTACATTTTGGGATGGGAGAGAGGGCGAGAAGGAAAGATGGATGGAGACCAGAGAGAACTGTTCATCCTGTCTACTGGTGTCTCAGAGAGAGAGGAGGGATGGGGGAGAGAGCTTTTGTGAACTTCAGTCGCTTTTGTGTGTGTGAGAAAGAGGTTGTGTGTGTGTGAGAGAGAAATAGTGTGTGTGCGAGCTCATGACTCACCTGACTGTATGATGTTAGCACCGGGCCGCTCCCCTGACAAAGTGATAATGTCACCGGGGTCAGTGGCGTTGGCAGTGATGTCACAGAGGTCACTGAAGTAGCCGTCGTTTTTAAGGATGAACACCAGCGACGCCCAGCCGTACGCTATCCCCGAGAAACACAGGTTTTCAACGAATCCCGAGGCCACCGTCAAACTGTGGCGCAGCTTGGCCCCGCCCCCACACCCCAGCATGCTCTCTGCTGCCACTACCGCTTACTTCCTGCTTCACTTTCGGGTTCCTCCTATGGGACTTTGTGTTGCTGGTCAGAGGGGTGGTGGTGAAGCTCGGTAGTAGTGGTGGTGGGTCCCTCAATTTCTGACCACACCATCGGTGCACCTGTTCAGTCACAGGGGTATTTTTGGAAAGTAAGAGGAGATGAGGCGGGACTAGCGCCAAAATATGAAGTACAAAAATAAATGAGGGCAGTGAACCCCCCTGCAGCTAGTTACCTCACACTTCACTGTGTTGATCTGCATTGACTAGAATTAGTAGAACATGAACACAAACTAGTAGAACTTCAATAGAACTACTGACAGCCTGACTGCCTGCTAGAGAACACAGGTGAGTCCGTCATGTTTACTACAACTGTGTCCCAAACGGCACACTATTCCCTATATAGTGCACTATCTTTGACCAGCCCTGGCCCTGGTAGTGCACTACAGTAAATAGTGAATAGGGTTCCATTAGGAACTCAGCAGGATTAAAAAGCCAGTATTAACCTTAACCTTTCTTTCACTACATCTGGCACTATAGCACTAGGTTCTCACACACAGTACACACAGTACACACAGTACACACAGTACAGACAGTACACACAGTACAGACAGTACACACAGTACACACAGTACACACAGTACAGACAGTACACACAGTACACACAGTACAGACAGTACACACAGTACAGACAGTACACACAGTACACACAGTACACACAGTACAGACAGTACACACAGTACACACACACACAGAGGGCACTGCTCCTGAAACTTTATTGCTATGTAACAGCAAATACACTGTTAACCCAGATACACTGGGCACAAAAGCGAACATACTCACAAGATGCATACTATGCACACACACACACTCTACCTGTAGAAGGGCCAACAGTGAAAGCCTCTGTCGTCTTCTCTCTCAGAAAACATTTACATTACATTTACATTTAAGTCATTTAGCAGACACTCTTATCCAGAGCGACTTACATTTACGTCATTTAGCAGACACTCTTATCCAGAGCGACTTACAAGTACATACATTCATACTTTTTTTTGTACTGGTCCCCCGTGGGAATCGAACCCACAACCCTGGCGTTGCAAGCGCCATGCTCTACCAACTGAGCCACACGGGACATATGAGCCACGGGACCGGGACCTCTGAGCCACACGATGAACACAGTGTTCATCGTAGTTCTCTGGTCTCTATAGTACCATATAGTTATCTCTGTCTGCTCACTGGTTCAACTCATCTGACTCTTCTGACTTATCAAACTGTCTCACTGGTTCAAACTGGTTCAAACTGGCTCACTGGTTCTAACTGGCTCACTGGTTCTAACTGGCTCACTGGTTCAAACTGGCTCACTGGTTCTAACTGGCTCACTGGTTCAAACTGGCTCACTGGTTCAAACTGGCTCACTGGTTCTAACTGGCTCACTGGTTCTAACTGGCTCACTGGTTCAAACCGGCGCACTGGTTCTAACCGGCTCACTGGTTCTAACCGTCTCACTGGTTCAAACTGGCTCACTGGTTCTAACTGGGTCACTGGTTCTAACTAGCTCACTGGTTCAAACTGGCTCACTGGTTCTAACTGGCTCACCGGTTCTAATTGGCTCACTGGTTCTAATTGGCTCACTGGTTCTAACTGGCTCACTGGTTCTAATTGGCTCACTGGTTCTATTTGGCTCACTGGTTCAAACTGGCTCACTGGTTCTAACTGGCTCACTGGTTCAAACTGGCTCACTGGTTCAAACTGGCTCACTGGTTCTAACTGGCTCACTGGTTCAAACTGGCTCACTGGTTCTAACTGGCTCACTGGTTCTAACTGGCTCACTGGTTCTAACTGGCTCACTGGTTCTAACTGGCTCACTGGTTCAAACTGGCTCACTGGTTCTAACTGGCTCACTGGTTCTAACTGGCTCACTGGTTCTAACCGGCTCACTGGTTCTAACCGGCTCACTGGTTCTAACCGGCTCACTGGTTCTAACCGGCTCACTGGTTCTAACTGGCTCACTGGTTCTAACTGGCTCACTGGTTCTAACTGGCTCACTGGTTATAACTGGCTCACTGGTTATAACTGGCTCACTGGTTCTAACTGGCTCACTGGTTATAACTGGCTCACTGGTTATAACTGGCTCACTGGTTCTAACTGGCTCACTGGTTTAAATTGCTTGCCTCCCTCAAAGGCTGCCCCCCCACCGATTGAAGCCAGGTTCCCAAAGTCCATGTTGTCGGCTGGAGAGAATGCCTCAGCGTGTTCCATGTTGTCGGCTGGAGAGAATGCCTCAGCGTGTTCCATGTTGTCGGCTGGAGAGAATGCCTCAGCGTGTTCCATGTTGTCGGCTGGAGAGAATGCCTCAGCGTGTTCCATGTTGTCGGCTGGAGAGAATGCCTCAGCGTGTTCCATGTTGTCGGCTGGAGAGAATGCCTCAGCGTGTTCCAGTTGGCAGTTTTATGCAGAGTCACTGACTGAGGTTGTGTCCTGGTTGCAGCTATGTGCAGGCTGACACAGGAAAAGCCTGACGCTTTATCAGACACATTACTGGCAGTGGCTGGAGGGGGGGGGGGGGGGGGGGGGCTTCAGTGTGTCAATCATCCTCTACTTAGGCTCTCATTAGTTCTTTGGACTGCCTTGGCTCCTCCCAGTGGTGTGGCTGTCTGTGGCTGTACCTTCCTTATCCCCAAAGATCCTGCTCTCAGACACACATACAGTTCCTCTGTCTGCCTTCAACAACAGTCCAACCAGACCAGAGGAGTGCTGTGAGCTGTGACAAGGTCAGAGGTCGTCTCGTCTACTAGCTGCTATCAGAACTAACAGCTAACAGGTTACAAAGGTTTACGTTAGTTTTAGTTCTGTTTGTTTACCTCTAGGTCTGGTCCATAGCATCTGTTTGTTTACCATCTAGCTCTGGTCCATAGCATCTGTTTGTTTACCCTCTAGCTCTGGTCCATAGCATCTGTTTGTTTACCCTCTAGCTCTGGTCCATAGCATCTGTTTGTTTACTCTCTAGCTCTGGTCCATAGCATCTGTTTGTTTACCCTCTAGCTCTGGGGCCTGTTGCACAAAACTAGGATAAGGGATTAAGCCAGGATATCTTGGTGATCCTGGCTCAATTGATCCGTAATCCGGTTGCACAAGATGGATAGGGGGCAGGAGGATATGTTATGGTATAAATTACCATGGAGATTTATTCTGTGGAGCTAGCCTGCTCCAGACCAGGCTAAATTCCAGGATCTATTTAATCTCATCCCTAATGTCAGTCAGCAGTCACCACAAATGGAAACCAATAGTTATTTCACTGCTCACTATACATTGTTATCACATATAACTAGACCCACTGTCATTATTTAAACGTTTGTGATCATTAATTTCAATGATTTTGGATAAAAAATGATTTTTAGATGATGTTGCTATCATTAGATAATTTACAGTTTCCCATAGACTATAAGGCTATATATAAAATGATAGAATATTAGGGCCACAGAGGGGGAAAAAACACAAGTCATAATATTGTAACCAGTTGTTTTAAAGGAGGACAGTTGTTAAAATGACAGATGTGGGGCATTTCGTGAAATTGTACTTCAGTATGGTTTCATAAACAAAGACATGCTGATGTGCCAGAATATTAAGTATCACATTGTCATAAGTATCAAAACTGTAAAAACAATATGTAGCTTTTCTGCAGAAAGAACCAGCCTCATAAATTTATGACTTTATCCTTTTTCTTCAGTGTGGCCCTAGTACTCTGTCATATAAACAAATACACATTCCATATGAATATAAAAACACAATGTGTAACATTATGTTCCTTTATTGAATAAGGACAAAACAAAGCAGGTAAACCATCAGCTCCTTTCGAAACTGAAGTCACAGTGACTCTACAAGATGGAAAGCACAGAATCCAAGCATATTATACAAAATGATACATACACATTCAAAGGTCTGTATATAACACACCCTGCATGTCTGCACACTAAAATAAATGCAGGACAAATCCATACACATCAACTGAACAGACAAATGAATGGATGCAGTAGCCTCCCTGCAGCCTTGTATTACACACAGTATACCGCACAAACATCATAAGAGGCCAAATTCGTAAAAAAACGAACCCAAAAAAACCCAAATTCCTCTGCCACCGCAGGACATATTTAACCAAAATTGAAAGCACACATACTAACTAAAATAATTCAACACATATTGGTCCCTCAGCAGCCGACCACTGTCGTCATCAGGGAAGATTGCCGGATTGTCCCAGTCCATGGCAGGTGGCACTCTGGGGGCCCTCTCCTTCCTCAGGCAGGCCACATTGTGGAGGACAGCACAAGCCACAGTAATATCACATGCCCTAACAGGGCTGACCCTTAATTTGTGAAGGCAGTGAAAGCGTGCCTTCAGGAGGCCAAAGGTCATTTCAACTCTGGCCCTGGTCCTGGCATGGGCATGGTTGTAGGCCTGCTGTGCTTCCTGGGGGTCTGTGAAAGGTGTCAGGAGAAAAGGCTGGCAGCCATACCCCCTGTCTCCCAGCAACACACCAGAGAATTCACCTGTCAACACAAAATCTCATCATTACTACCTCATAAACACAGTGATATTCTTGACACAGCCATGATGGTTATAAATAGGGGTTGTGTGGCTTACCTTGTGATAGGCACTGATAGATTTCAGAGGCCCGAAAGATTCTGGAGTCATGGACTGAGCCAGGCCATTTTGCCACAACATTGCTGATCACACAGTCAGCATTGCAGACCATCTGAAATCATAAGATGAGGAATATTACACCAATCAATGCACATCACTGGCAATGCAGAGTGTTCGTCAATGGACAATATCAAAAAGTTATGTTCACCTGAACATTAATGCTGTGAAAGGATTTCCTATTCACAAAATCGGCCTCATGGGCACCTGAGGGGGCTTTTATCCTTATGTGTGTGCAGTCCACTGCACCAATGACATTGGGGAAACCTGTCACACAAAGTAATGAGTATCCTACTATGTGTTAACAGTTGTCCTGTAATTTGTAGATCCTCTTACCTGCAATCCTATAGAACTCCTCTTTGATGTCACAGAGTCTTCTGTGGCCAGGGAAGGAGATGAAGACATCTGCTAATGCTTTGATAGCCAGACACACACTCCTTATTGTGCGGCAAATTGTGGCCTTGTTCAGCTGTTCTGCATCCCCCACTGAGTACAGGAAGGCTCCACTAGCAAAAAAGCGCAAGGCCACACAAACCATTTGCTCCACACTCAGTGCATGGCTCCGTGCAGTGCGGTGCTTAATCCTGGGACCCAGTAGTCTGCATAGATACCTGATGCCATCTGCAGAAAACCTGTATCTTTCATATAGATGGTCATCAGGGAAGGCCAGTGGGTCCAACCGGTCCCTGAAGACCCTTTCTCGCCTGAAGGCTCTCCTCAGCACAAGTGCTTCTTCATCCACCACATCTCGCACGAATGGGCATGCCATTGTCAGAGCAGAAAGGAACACACAATTTTGGGCCTTCATATAGGCTAGTGGCCACACCTGGTGCTGGGGGGGTGGGCAAAAGAGGGCGATGCCTTATAACGATGACTCGGTTGTACTGATTGCTGGGAAAATAAAAAAAACCTTAGAAAGATGCCACCGTCCTGTGTGCTCACAATAAGAGCTCATATGTCATGGCTCACTTGACTTTACGAGAATATACCTAATTTTTATTTTGAGCTGTGTCATCTTCTTGGAGCTGGGGGAGGAAAGAAAAATAATGATTAATACATTTGTGTTACAGTTAGCATACAGTGTACATTGAAGGCATATCTCACCTCCCTCTCAAGTTTTTTTATTTCAAGGTCCAGTTTCCTAATTGTCCTCTTTTTTATTTTGGACTCCAGTGCAAGATTTTCCATCTTTTTCTTCTTGTACTGAATGTCTATGTCTGCCAGTTCTATTTGGCGCCGGAGGTGGTTGCCATACAACTTTCTGATAGCTTGTGAGCTCTGTGAACACAATACAATTAGCACAGCTGGAATTTGGCAGGATGTGGTGTCCTTTTATTAATACGCACTATGTTGCCAGGCTGGTTTTCCCACTGTATAGCATCTGGGTCCTGTAAAAGAAATTAGATTTTTTGATTTTGATGAGGACTCCTCACCATTGTAGAGTAAATAGTACTTTCACAGTCTTAACATGATACCTCATGCCTTCTGGAATCCAGAGAGATGGTCTCCTCCTCATCATCGTCTCCATCATGTGCTGTTGCTGCTGCACTGGGGCCTTCACCCTATCACATTTAATCGGATTCATATTGAAGCTAGTAGACAAGACATGCCAGGCCTACAGTATGCCTTTGATGGAGTACTCACTGGATCAGCATCGTCTGGTGCTTGTGCTGGTGGCTCTAACAGGAACACAGTGCTGCCAGACACTGCAAGGCAATAGGTAAACCAAAGTCAGACAGTCCAAATTGATTCAATATGAATGTGGTTGTATCCCATGTAGAGATGGAAGGACATACCTTGAATGAAGCGGGTGGCATCTTGGGAGGAACCTATGCTCGTCTCTTTCCCCCCAGGGATCCCCTCTAAGACGGGCCTGCCTTTATTTAGCTCCAAGGCCATGTCCTCTGCTGGGGTAAGGTCAGCCTTTGGTGACCCACCACCCGTGCCTTGTCTGTGGGTATTCTTTTTCACTGCTAAAACAGTACAGACAATGTGTGAGCAGGCACCTTCTGGGTACAATATATGCTTGTGCTTTGTTAAATATTAGTCAGGGACCATACCATTCTGCAGAATGTTCTTGTATTTGATTTTGACCTGCTGCCATGTCCGTTTTGGCCCGTTCATGTTTAATCTACACACACACACACACACACATTTAATGGAGTCACACTGCAAAAAATTACTTGGTATTTTTGTCTTGTTTTCAGTAAAAATATCAAAAAATTTATCATAGCTTTATACAGTGTGATGGAGTTACTTTACACAATTTCACTCATATCTGCAGTGCATTTCAATTAAAAATTTAACCGTTTCATAATTACAGTACAACTGCATTTTTGGAGATGTGAATTAAATATTTGAATTGTAATTGTGATGTTTCAGCGGAGCGGTGAGTGTGTAATTGTGCACTACTTACGCATTCAGGCGGTCTGCAATACTTTGCCACGCTTTTTCTCTTTGCTTTATCACTGTGGCGGTGTTGCCTTTCTTCTTAATTATATCTTTTACCTCCTCGTATGCCTCCATGAGGATTTGTGCTTCCGACGGGGAAAAGTACGCGGCTCTAGTTGCCATGGTAAATCAGTTAATCTGTGATCTGTGGCGGGGTCTATTTGAGTGAGCCGTGAGCGCGCACCTATCCAGGATTGGTTTCACCTGGCTTAATGAATCCGTGTCTGCTCATCCTGGCTTGGTCTTTGTGCAACCAATTAAGCCTGGACGCACATGTTTTGGCTTCATTGAGCTCAGCTGAGTCATTTATCCCGGATGTCTTAATTCTACTTTTGTGCAACAGGCCCCTGGTCTACAGCATCTGTTTGTTTACCTCTAGGTCTGGTCTATAGCATCTGTTTGTTTACCACTAGGTCTGGTCTATAGAATATGTTTGTTTACCCTCTAGTTCTGGTCTATAGAATATGTTTGTTTACCTCTAGGTCTGGTCCATAGCATCTGTTTGTTTACCTCTAGGTCTGGTCTATAGCATCTGTTTGTTTACCTCTAGCTCTGGTCTATAGAATCTGTTTGTTTACCTCTAGGTCTGGTCTATAGAATCTGTTTGTTTACCTCTAGCTCTGGTCCATAGCATCTGTTTGTTTACCTTTAGGTCTGGTCCATAAGATCTGTTTGTTTACCTCTAGGTCTGGTCCATAAGATCTGTTTGTTTACCTCCAGCTCTGGTCCATAGCATCTGTTTGTTTACCTCTAGGTCTGGTCCATAGCATCTGTTTGTTTACCCTCTAGCTCTGGTCCATAGCATCTGTTTGTTTACCTCTAGGTCTGGTCCATAAGATCTGTTTGTTTACCTCTAGCTCTGGTCCATAGCATCTGTTTGTTTACCTCTAGCTCTGGTCCATAGCATCTGTTTGTTTACCTCTAGGTCTGGTCCATAGCATCTGTTTGTTTACCTCTAGGTCTGGTCCATAGCATCTGTTGTTTACCACTAGCTCTGGTCCATAGCATCTGCTTGTTTACCTCTAGGTCTGGTCCATAGCATCTGTTTGTTTACCTCTAGGTCTAGTCCATAAGATCTGTTTGTTTACCTCCAGCTCTGGTCCATAGCATCTGTTTGTTTACCTCTAGGTCTGGTCCATAACATCTGTTTGTTTACCTCTAGGTCTGGTCCATAGCATCTGTTTGTTTACCTCTAGGTCTGGTCCATAGCATCTGTTTGTTTACCTCTAGGTCTGGTCCATATCATCTGCTTGTTTACACCTAGCTCTGGTGGTTGAGGTATGTCCTCAAAAATTGCATCGTATTAACACATTAATCATTTACCACCACAGAATCTTTATCTCAATAATTCCCTCACCTGCAAATCAAAATGTGTTTACACACACACACACACACGGACACACCCCTGACGAAAAAATATTGCAGTCAGAGTGCAGTATAACTGCAGTGTTCTGCCATCACTGCGTCCAAAATATAAAAAAATAATGCAATAATTTTGCAGTGTAACTGCAGTTATCTGTAATTACTGCCTCCACAATACCACAGTCAACTGCCGTTACTGCACTTTTACTGTAGTTTCAAAACTGCAATCTTTTTTTGTAAGGGACATAAATGCATAAATGCAACAATAACAGCTGTTGATAATAGATGTCATGATCAATGTCATATACATTTGCAGTTCTGAAAAACATTTGGTTTGAAGTAGGCTACTGTAGGCCTAGTTGAAATCCTGCAAACAGGTCTTTGGAAACATCAGTAAAGCTAAATTAACATCCTAAAGTAGCCTAATAAACATTCACCTCCATATAGTCTCATTTGGTTTACGTTCAAATTCATATCACTAGGCTACATACATGAAAAACCAACCTCGTTCTTATCTCTGTCAAATCGAACGGAGTAGGCCTAGACTAGGGTTTGTGTTCTTTAGGTAGGCCTAGGCTACAATATACAGTAGAAGTCAGAAGTTTACATACACTTAGATTTGAGTCATTAAAACTCGTTTTTCAACCACTCCACAAATTTCTTGTTAACAAACTATAGTTTTGGCAAGTCGGTTAGGACTTCTACTTTGTGCATGACACAAGTCATTTTTCCAACTATTGTTTACAGACAGATTATTTCACTGTATCACAATTCCAGTGGGTCAGAAGTCTACATACACTAAATTGACTGTGTCTTTAAACAGCTTGGAAAATTTCAGAAAAGGATGTTAGGGCTTTAGAAGCTCCTGATAGGCTAATTTACATAATTTGAGTCAATTGGAGGTGTACCTGTGGATGTATTTCAAGGCCTACCTTCAAACTCAGTCCTTCTTTGGTTGACATCATGTGAAAATCAAAAGAAATCAACCAAGACCTCACAAAAAAATGTATAGACCTCCACAAGTCTGGTTCATCCTTGGGAGCAATTTCCAAATGCCTGAAGGTACCTCGTTCATCTGTACAAACAATAGTACGTAAGTATAAACACCAAGGGACCACCCAGCTGTCATACAGCTCAGGAAGGAGACGCGTTCTGTCTCCTAGAGATGAATGTACTTTGGTGCGAAAAGTGCAAATCGATGCCAGAACAACAGCAAAGGATCTTGTGAAGATGCTGGAGGAAACAGGTACAAAAGTATCTATATCCACAGTCAAACAAGTCCTATATCGACATAACCTGAAAGGCCGCTCAGCAAGGAAGAAGCCACTGCTCCAAAACCGCCATAAAAAAGCCAGACTATGGTTTGCAACTGCACATGAGGACAAAGATCGTACTTTTTAGATACATTTCCTCTGGTCTGATGAAACAAAGATAGAACTGTTTGGCCATAATGACCATCATTATGTTTGGAGGAAAAAGGTCAGTGGCTTGCAAGCCAAAGAACACCATCCCAACCGTGAAGCACGGGGTGGCAGCATCATGTTGTGGGCGTGCTTTGCTGCAGGAGGGACTGGTGCACTTCACAAAATAGATGGTATCATGAAGATGGAAAATTATGTGGATATATTGAAGCAACATCTCAAGACATCAGTCAGGAAGTTAAAACTTGGTCGCAAATGGGTTTTCCAAATGAACAATGACCCCAAGCATACTTCCAAAGTTGTGGCAAAATGGCTTAAGGACAACAAAGTCAAGGTATTGGAGTGGCCATCACAAAGCCCTGACCTCAATCCTATCGAAAATATGTGGGCAGAACTGAAAAAGTGTGTGCGAGCAAGGAGGCCTACAAACCTAACTCAGTTACACCAGCTGTCAGGAGGAATGGGCCAAAATTCACCCAACTTATTGTGGGAAGCTTGTGGAAGGCTACCTGAAACGTTTGACCCAAGTTAAACAATTTAAAGGCAATTCTACCAAATACTAGTTGAGTGTATGTAAACTTCTGACCCACTGGGAATGTGATGAAAGAAAAAAAAGCTGAAATAAATCATTCTCTCTACTATTATTCTGGCATTTCACATTCTTAAAATAAAGTAGTGATCCTAACTGACCAAAGACGGAATTTTTACTCAGATTAAATGTCAGGAATTGTGAAAAACTGAGTTTAAATGTATTTGGCTAAAGTGTATGTAAACTTCCAACTTCAACTGTACAACAGGGTACTGCTTATTGGACATGTCAACTACTGATATTACTGTAAATCAGACTCAGTATACCAAATATACAACAGGCTGCTGCTTAATGGACATGTTAACTAATGATATTACAGTAAATCAGATTCATTATAAACCATTGATTCTTGAATAATATAACTTATTTATGCCTCATGAGATATGTTTGTTTGTAATTTTAGACTTTGTAAACAAGTAATGAATAGCTGTACAGTTGGTGTGTGTGTGTGTGTGTGTGTGTGTGTGTGTGTGTGTGTGTGTGTGTGTGTGTGTGTGTGTGTGTGTGTGTGTGTGTGTGTGTGTGTGTGTGTGTGTGTGTGTGTGTGTGTCATTGCGTGACAAACTGGAGAGATACTAACCCAATTTATGTCCATTTCATCATTTTGAGGACAACTAGTAGGTCATTAATCTATGGATCTTGATGTCAGTGATTTAAGATAAATCCCCTCACAGGGTTGTGCTCTGAGCAACTTCCTGTCTTTTTGCTTTCTAAAACTGATCAGAACTTAATGGTGAGAGGCGGAGGTAAAAAACAGGAGGATGCCATATCAGTGAGACTGAAGAAGGGCGTCATATGATAGAAGTGCTGCAAGTTCAGTTCACTCTTCAGTCTGTAGGCTACAGCTCAGTATTTAGACAGTAGGCCTGTAGGCTACAGCTCAGTATTTAGACAGTAGACCTGTAGGCTACAGCTCAGTATTTAGACAGTAGACCTGTAGGCTACAGCTCAGTATTTAGACAGTAGACCTGTAGGCTACAGCTCAGTATTTAGACAGTAGACCTGTAGGCTACAGCTCAGTATTTAGACAGTAGACCTGTAGGCTACAGCTCAGTATTTAGACAGTAGACCTGTAGGCTACAGCTCAGTATTTAGACAGTAGACCTGTAGGCTACAGCTCAGTATTTAGACAGTAGACCTGTAGGCTACAGCTCAGTATTTAGACAGTAGACCTGTAGACTACAGCTCAGTATTTAGACAGTAGACCTGTAGACTACAGCTCAGTATTTAGACAGTAGGCGTGTAGGCTACAGCTCAGTATTTAGACAGTAGGCCTGTAGGCTACAGCTCAGTATTTAGACAGTAGGCCTGTAGGCTACAGCTCAGTATTTAGACAGTAGGCCTGTAGGCTACAGCTCAGTATTTAGACAGTAGACGTGTAGGCTACAGCTCAGTATTCAGACAGTAGACCTGTAGACTACAGCTCAGTATTTAGACAGTAGACGTGTAGGCTACAGCTCAGTATTTAGACAGTAGACCTGTAGGCTACAGCTCAGTATTTAGACAGTAGACCTGTAGGCTACAGCTCAGTATTTAGACAGTAGACCTGTAGGCTACAGCTCAGTATTTAGACAGTAGACCTGTAGACTACAGCTCAGTATTTAGACAGTAGACCTGTAGGCTACAGCTCAGTATTTAGACAGTAGACCTGTAGGCTACAGCTCAGTATTTAGACAGTAGGCCTGTAGGCTACAGCTCAGTATTTAGACAGTAGACCTGTAGGCTACAGCTCAGTATTTAGACAGTAGACGTGTAGGCTACAGCTCAGTATTTAGACAGTAGACGTGTAGGCTACAGCTCAGTATTTAGACAGTAGACCTGTAGGCTACAGCTCAGTATTTAGACAGTAGGCCTGTAGGCTACAGCTCAGTATTTAGACAGTAGGCCTGTAGGCTACAGCTCAGTATTTAGACAGTAGGCCTGTAGGCTACAGCTCAGTATTTAGACAGTAGACCTGTAGGCTACAGCTCAGTATTTAGACAGTAGACCTGTAGGCTACAGCTCAGTATTTAGACAGTAGGCCTGTAGGCTACAGCTCAGTATTTAGACAGTAGACCTGTAGGCTACAGCTCAGTATTTAGACAGTAGACCTGTAGACTACAGCTCAGTATTTAGACAGTAGACCTGTAGGCTACAGCTCAGTATTTAGACATTAGACCTGTAGGCTACAGCTCAGTATTTAGAAAGTAGACCTGTAGACTACAGCTCAGTATTTAGACAGTAGACCTGTAGACTACAGCTCAGTATTTACACAGTAGACCTGTAGACTACAGCTCAGTATTTAGACAGTAGACCTGTAGGCTACAGCCCAGTGGAGCCCCAGTTTGAAAACGATATCAACGATAAGTGTCTAATGTAAGAACCAGTGCGTAGTGTTTCGCAAGTGTGTTGCAGAATTGCAAACAAAGTGCAAAGCAGAAAATGTGTGTTGTACTTTTGGTGCCTTTGTTTAAGGGATGGTTGCAAAAGTTAAGGTTTTGATGCTTTTGTCTAAGCAAAAACTGTAAACAGAATTGTATCCCATATCCAGTGTTTGTTAAGAGAGAGAGGGGGGGAGGAGGAGGGAGAGAGAGAGAGGAGGGAGGAGAGGGGGGGAGAGAGAGAGGGAGATGTTTGGAGAGAGGGAGAGGGAGATAGATGGGGGAGGGATGATCATTGCACTCTTGATATCGAAGAAAAGGGTTTTCATTGATGCACACACACACAGGTACACACACACAAACCACACACGTACACACATTCAGCCAATCAAGAATTAGCTGATTAGAAATCCCAGATGTGTTCGAGAATTGATGACCTGCGGATAACAGAATCATCAACACAACTGATCGATTGTTCAATCATCTGTTTATCCTCGGACTTTGTGTGGCTTGTGGATGGAGAGAATGCATGCTCTGGTAGATTGGAGGTGAAGTTCAATCAGTCCTGGGCCTCAGTGTGTGAAGCTGACTTTGACTGGCAGGATGCAGAGGTAGTTTGTCGGGAGCTTCTCTGTCCAGATCTTTCTGCTCTACATAGGGGGCTCTATGGAGAAGGTGAGGGTCAGACCTGGGATAAAGAGTTCCAGTGTAAAGGCAATGAGTCCCTTCTCCTGGACTGTAGCACCGCAGCCAGAGAAAAGAAGAACTGCACACATGGAAATGATGTGGGACTCAACTGCTCAAGTAAAGGAGTCTTTCTTTCAGATGTCACAAATCAAACAACACTATGTCACTAAACAACTTGTTGCTTATTTAATTGTCTGCTTTAAGAGCAGTACATGTACCCCTCTCTCTCTCCATCTCTCTGACTCTCTTTCTCTCTCTCTCCTTCTTACACACATTATTTCTCTTTGTCGCTCTCTCTCTGACTCTCTCTCTCTCTCTGACTCTCTCTGACTCTCTCTCTATCTCTCTCTCTGTCTAGCTACACTACTCGGTCTGTTGCATTTGGGCGGGGCCACAATAGCGGGCACTGACTGGGACATCAACAGAGCAACTGTGGAGTGCAGACAGCTGGACTGTGGCAGACAGCTGGACTGTGGCAGACAGCTGGACTGTGGCAGACAGCTGGACTGTGGCAGACAGCTGGACTGTGTGCAGACAGCTGGACTGTGTGCAGACAGCTGGACTGTGGCAGACAGCTGGACTGTGGTTCTGCAGTTTCAGCAACACGAGGCAGTTACTTTGGCAGAGGATCTGGATTAGTCACACAGATGTATTTTTCATGCAGAGGATCAGAGTCTGAACTGCGCCGATGCCCATACTCATACGCTGGCTTCGGAAGCTTTCTCACAACGGAGGCGATGCCGGTGTGGTCTGTTCAGGTAAGACTTGTTGGTTAGATGGTTTGAAGATGTTTGTTTTTTTACTGAGTCACGTGCTGTGCCTGCTATAATAGCTTTCCGAAGTGAGGAGGAGAAGTTTCCATTGATAGTACATTTTACAGACAATTTTCAGGTTTCAGGTTCCAGCATTGTGTTGATACTCTGGAAAAATATTTGTTTTGTGTGTTTGACTATTTCCGTGATCGTGTAAATGGAGCCAAACTATCAGAGAAACTTGACTAATTAATCAAATAGAAATCCTCAATTTCTCCTCACGCTCCCCGGGATCATCAGAACTGCTACTGTCTTTCAGGTCTATAAGTTGCTGTAGGCCCTTCATCTTTGAAATAGAATAACAACAAGCCTCATAAACAGGGTAGGTATCTGTTTGTGTTGCTCTGTGAGGGAGGGTGTTATTAATCACTTACACTTACTTCCACATCGATGATGTCATCACATCCTAAATTAGGAAAGTCATTAGATGTTCCATCCTCTTCTCCAGATCTCCTGGTCCAGCCTGATATCTCCCTGAGTGTCTCAACCGAAGGGGTGTCCAGGGGCTACCCGGGACCCGAGCTGTTATGGGGCCACAGCTTCACCATCACCTGCTCCACTCAGCCACAGTACCCAGGAGGCTCCTTCCTCCTCATGCTCCCCGGGATCAACAGAACCCAGACCCAGCCAGCTGTCAATCACTCTTCTGCCTTCCTCTTCCCTGCTGCAGATGACTCCCACCAAGGGAACTACAGCTGTGTTTATAAGAATGATGTTTTCTCTCATAACTTCTCCTCTGAGAGTGAGCTCCTCTCTCTAACCGTAACAGGTACCTGAACATGAACCAGACGTAACTTTAACTGACAGACTCTTCTGATTCACAGATGGTTCTGATGTTAATCACTAGGATGCTAACCAATACGTGTCTCTGTTCCAGCCTCTCCTCTGCCAGCTGTCATCATCAGACTGGTCATAGTGCTGCTGACCACCACAGCTATGTTTCTGCTCTGCAAGTCAAGAGTCAGGCAAACAAAAGATTTATGCATAGAGGCTGAATACGAACTAGTTGGGAGATGGACTGTCATGGTGTGTGTGTGTGTGTGTGTGCGCGTGCGCGTGCATTCGTACGTGCTTGTGTGTGTGTGTATTGAGATCCCTTTCGGTAAACAGTAGTCTCCTGGTGCTGTCTCTTTAGGTCAGTAGGTGTCAACAGAGAGCTGGATAGCGGTGCATGGAGGGGTAGCCCCTGCACCCCAGGAGGGAGGGCTGCTGGCAGAGAGAGGTGAGAGTAGCCCAGAGGACAGGAGGAAGAGGACGAGTAGGAGGCAAGTCTTTCAACACACTGCCCAAGATCAGGTTACACACACACGCATCTTCAGAGTAAGCTATTTAAGATATAGGTCATTTCCACTGACTAATTTCTGAGTAATTTCCACAAAATGAGGAAATGGCCTCAGTCGGGGTGGGGGGGATGATGCATTTCTAACCTTTTAATATCTCTCCAGTTTGTCCACACACACATACACACATACACACACACACAGATTTTCAGAATAATCAATGTAAAGATATAGGTAATTTCCAGTTCTGAGTACAGTATGTCCTGAGTCATTTCCTGTATATAAAACCCATAACCTGTGTTTTTACGAATTTATGGTTGTGTCGCAAATGTCACCCTATTTTGACCAGTGCCCTATAGTGCAGTATGTATGGAAAGTGCACTAAATCAAAAATTGATTGATGTAGAAAATAATTCATGCTTGTGTAAATAATAAATATATATCTGTGTGTTTTTTTGTATCAAATAAACTGTATGTTATCAGTGCATAGTACACCCATTTAACTGATTCAGAAAATAAAACTTTGATTCGTGTGCATTGTATTTTTATCAAATAAACCACCTTAATTTACAAAGCATGCGGGTGTTGGGTAATGCGCAACAAATGGTAATTACGGTAAAGAACCCATCCCCTATCCTGTGTGTGTGTGCTCGTCATCTCGCACTAAGGGAAAATAGGAAAACTGTCGGGAAGGAAGGGGGAAGAGCAGTGAACATACCTATTATCTATTCTAGGTTGGTTCTAAAAGAGTACACAGTCAAGGGGGTCTTAGCTATTCACTTTCAGCGTTAGTTTACCCATGTTTGTGTAATCTAGGTAAAGCTATTTGGTGAATAGGGGAAATTCGACTTCACTACTCGGTCGTGCAGTGGGCTAAGAACGCCCAGAATTGGAATTGCAACGACTTTGCTACCGCAGCAGTTGGAAATCTGAGTGTTTCGATAGGCCTGGATCCCTGTTCAAACAACGTCTGGGGACTTGCATGAAAACAACAAAAGAAATTGGTAATTCAATACATTGTTTTTCAATCATTTTATTTAAGTGTCTGAACGTATACAAAAAAAGAGTTAACGTTAGCTAGTTAGCAAGCGGTCGCTAGCTAACGTTAGCGGTGTTGTAGTTTGGTTAGCTAACGTTAGATGTCTACAGTTAGCGAATTTGTAGCTTAGCTATAATATAGCTACTGTATTCGACTGTTTGTTTTGCACTCATTGCACTACTGTCCAATAATAGCGACTTGCTTAGTTACCTATTAATAAGCTAACATTAGCATAAAACAATCGTCGTTAGGTTAGTCGCTAAGTTAGTTTCTGCTAGCAAACGAGCTAACGAGCTAACGTTTGCTTGAGAGCGAGTGTGACGTTTGTCACCTAGTTAACGTTACCCAACAAGCAATTGAGCTATGTGAAGTTATCAAAATTGTCTACCTAACAAGCATTTTATGGTCTTAAGTTCCATGCATTTCACTGACTCCCGGCAGACAGTAAGTTGGGCATACTGTAGTCGTTAGGTCAAAGCCCTTCGGGAGAGTGAGCTACCAGATACTCATCGTCACGGACGTTGGCCAGCCCGCTCACGAAATATGAGTCAAAGTCCACGTTAGTCATTTTATCATAGGTCTCTATTACATCACCATCATGTGTAGAGGGAGTTTTTGCTGTCTTTCCCCCCCCGCATGCTGTTAATGTGTAGCGTTAATGACTCTAGTAAGAAGTTGTTCTCGACTAGCCAAGGTAGCTAACTAACGTTACGTTGTTTAGGAAGTGTTTGCTCTGTACTAAACTTTATCTCCTGTCATATTTGCCAAGATAAATCGAGATGTAACCTTATGTGGTGAATGCATGAAACACCTGCAAGGTGTACACACGACTACTGTAACATTACATGGCGGTGTACAGTAATAATTGCCCAACACCATCCGTGTTTGTGTTTTTTCCTTTTCTGTTATGAAGGGGTGGCTCCCTCTTTCATGTCTTGGATTTCTTTGATATATTCACAATGAGAGCAAGATGGAAAGGGGGAGGAGAGGAAGAGAATAACCTGTTTTGTGGGTCTTGGCCACGTTTTGGAATAGGATGGGTTTACATAGTCATTTAGCAGACGCTCTTATCCAGTGTCTTACAAGAGCAATCAGGGTAAAGTGCCTTGCTCGAGGGCACATTGACATATTTTTAACCTAGTCGGCTCAGGATTTGGACCAGCAACCTTTCAGTTTCTGGCCCAACACTCCTAACCGCTAGGCTGCCTGCCAATGGGTGGGGTAGAGTCAGGCGTGGTTGTTTCATTTGCGCACTCAAGTTATGTAGAAAGACTTTAGAGTCCAACGGCGATGCCATTGCCACCTTCTCAGTTTACACTGTTTCAATGCAGGGTCTCCACCAGACGTGACCAGGGCCATGCATTGGTTTGTTCTGCTCTTATATTGTATGCTACAGTTCCATGGTTTGTCGCTCCTCACTACCAGTATCTATTGATCAAAAAGAGCACCATACATACACATGTCAAACTATCTTAGCTGTCAGCTGGGGGGTTCCAGCGCAACACAGCCAAATGTTTGACATTTGTCAACATTGCCCAGTTGAAATTTGGGAGAAGGAGAGGGAACGAGTTAGTACATGCTCTCTTTTCAGTAGTTGTAATATAAATACCCTCAAATGTCATTTGTGAGATGACTCTGTCGTTGAGTTCATACTAGAAGTTATTTCAAAGTGACTTGAGAGTTGTAGCCTAGCTATGTAGTAGCCTAGCTCCAGCACACAGTCGGTGCTTTTTATGCCAGGAGTATCATTTATGAACCTCTGTAATGACAGCCTTTCAAGTCACACTATGGGTGTGGCCCAGACACACGGAAGTCTGCTTTTACTGTATTTGCACCTTCCTAGGTTTGGCGCTACACCTGAGATGTGTTTATATTTGAACTGTTAACTTGGTGTTAAAAAAATAAATACAAAAATTTGCCGGTGGTTTTCAGAGTGAACATGTCAGCCATTTCATTTCCTGGTCACTTTTACTGGTTGTGCATGACTCCACTCTACCTGTATGTAAACAACGGGTGTGGCTATTTCACATTCTCTTCCCTCCATATATTTGATTGAGCATGACATCATACTGCTGTGTATCTGACTCCCTTTTCCCCAGTCAGAGAATTAACATGTCTAACTTGTTACTGTTGGTTGGATCTTGGAAGGTCTGTCTTGCACTGCTCAACGTGCCTCTACTGTGTGTGTCAGTGTCAGAGGCCACCATACTCTGGCCAGTATTTAGTTTGCCTGCGGGCAGTGTTACATAGGCGGAAGTCTAGGAGTGGCACTGGTGGTGTTTGGACTGAGGCCAAGGTTAAAACACACACACCAACTGTCACCAGCCATTCAAATGTATCTGAGTCAGCAGCAGTAGTACAGGGACCAGACTACAACAAGACTTTACCACATAGCACCAGTACAGGGACCAGACTACAACAATACTTTACCACACAGCACCAGTACAGGGACCAGACTACAACAAGACTTTACCACACAGCACCAGTACAGGGACCAGTCTACAACAAGACTTTACCACACAGCACCAGTACAGGGACCAGTCTACAACAAGACTTTACCACATAGCACCAGTACAGGGACCAGACTACAACAAGACTTTACCACACAGCACCAGTACAGGGACCAGTCTACAACAAGACTTTACCACATAGCACCAGTACAGGGACCAGTCTACAACAAGACTTTACCACATAGCACCAGTACAGGGACCAGACTACAACAAGACTTTACCACACAGCACCAGTACAGGGACCAGTCTACAACAAGACTTTACCACATAGCACCAGTACAGGGACCAGACTACAACAAGACTTTACCACACAGCACCAGTACAGGGACCAGTCTACAACAAGACTTTACCACACAGCACCAGTACAGGGACCAGTCTACAACAAGACTTTACCACACAGCACCAGTACAGGGACCAGACCACAACAATGCTTTACCACACAGCACCAGTACAGGGACCAGACCACAACAATGCTTTACCACACAGCACCAGTACAGGGACCAGACCACAACAATGCTTTACCACACAGCACCAGTACAGGGACCAGACCACAACAATGCTTTACCACACAGCACCAGTACAGGGACCAGACCACAACAATGCTTTACCACACAGCACCAGTACAGGGACCAGACCACAACAATGCTTTACCACACAGCACCAGTACAGGGACCAGACTACAACAATACTTTACCACACAGCACCAGTACAGGGACCAGTCTACAACAATACTTTACCACACAGCACCAGTACAGGGACCAGACCACAACAATGCTTTACCACACAGCACCAGTACAGGGACCAGACTACAACAATGCTTTACCACACAGCACCAGTACAGGGACCAGACCACAACAATACTTTACCACACAGCACCAGTACAGGGACCAGACCACAACAATGCTTTACCACACAGCACCAGTACAGGGACCAGACTACAACAATGCTTTACCACACAGCACCAGTACAGGGACCAGACTACAACAATGCTTTACCACATAGCACCACTACAGGGACCAGACTACAACAATGCTTTACCACATAGCACCACTACAGGGACCAGACCACAACAATACTTTACCACATAGCACCAGTACAGGGACCAGTCTACAACAATACTTTACCACATAGCACCAGTACAGGGACCAGACCACAACAATGCTTTACCACACAGCACCAGTACAGGGACCAGACCACAACAATACTTTACCACACAGCACCAGTACAGGGACCAGACCACAACAATGCTTTACCACACAGCACCAGTACAGGGACCAGACCACAACAATACTTTACCACACAGCACCAGTACAGGGACCAGACCACAACAAGACTTTACCACACGACCAGACCACAACAATGCTTTACCACACAGCACCAGTACAGGGACCAGACCACAACAATGCTTTACCACACAGCACCAGTACAGGGACCAGACCACAACAATGCTTTACCACACAGCACCAGTACAGGGACCAGACCACAACAATGCTTTACCACACAGCACCAGTACAGGGACCAGACCACAACAATGCTTTACCACACAGCACCAGTACAGGGACCAGACCACAACAAGACTTTACCACACAGCACCAGTACAGGGACCAGACTACAACAAGACTTTACCACACAGCACCAGTACAGGGACCAGACTACAACAATGCTTTACCACACAGCACCAGTACAGGGACCAGACCACAACAATGCTTTACCACACAGCACCAGTACAGGGACCAGACCACAACAATGCTTTACCACACAGCACCAGTACAGGGACCAGACCACAACAATGCTTTACCACACAGCACCAGTACAGGGACCAGACCACAACAATGCTTTACCACACAGCACCAGTACAGGGACCAGACCACAACAATGCTTTACCACACAGCACCAGTACAGGGACCAGACCACAACAATGCTTTACCACACAGCACCAGTACAGGGACCAGACTACAACAATGCTTTACCACATAGCACCAGTACAGGGACCAGACCACAACAATGCTTTACCACACAGCACCAGTACAGGGACCAGACCACAACAATGCTTTACCACACAGCACCAGTACAGGGACCAGACCACAACAATGCTTTACCACACAGCAGCCATGACACCCAGTAAAACACGGTGGAATCAAGTGTGTGTGTGGTCCTTGCATATTACTACCCAATCACTATAAAACTATTATTTCCATGTAGTATGGGAACATACTGAGCTTCCACTGACATGAGGCCTGATAACTGCTACTGATTGAGATGACTTTTGTATCTGGAGATTTAACTGGTCACGCTGAGACTCTTTTTTTTGGAAAATATTTGATATTTTTGATATTTTCTTCAGATGTGGTTTATTTTTTATATATTTTTTAAACCTTATTTTACCAGGTAAGTTGACTAAGAACACATTCTCCTTTACAGAAACAACCTGGGGAATAGTTACAGGGTAGAGGGATGAATGAGCCAGTCATAAGCTGGGGGTGATAAGGTGACAATATGAGGGCCACATTGGGAATTTAGCCAGGACACCAGGGTTAACACCCTGACTCTTACAATAAGTGCCATGGGATCTTTAGTGACCACAGAGAGTCAGGACACACGTTTAACGTCCCGTCCAAAAGCCTTCACCCTACACAGGGCAATGTCCCCAATCACTGCCCTGGTGCATTGGGATATTTTTTATTTTAGACCAGAGGAAAGAGTGCCTCATACTGGCCCTCCAACACCACTTCCAACATCCTCTGGTCTCCCATCCAGGGACTGACCAGGACTAACCCTGCTTGGCTTCAGGGGCAAGCCAGCTTTGGGATACAGGGTGGTATGCTGCTGGCATTGATCTAGAGCAGTTAGTAGTATTTACCTACAATCCTACATGCATGTGTTGACTGAGAATGCATCGTGCACATTGGCGGGTTAGTTGTGTGTGAGAACTGTGTAGGGTCGGGAGCAGTAAATGGCTTAGCTGTCTAATACCCATGCTGTCCCATCAGTGGACACACAGGATTCACCACTGGGCTAACGGCTTTAATAATGGAGGGGCTAACGATGGCCTCCACCTGCACTTAAGGCCTGCGCTGGACTGGACTTGTTAGAAACATCAGCATTATGGTGATGAAGCCTGATGCTCAGAGATCTTCATATATGCATACAGCCGTGACACTTTATTCTCCTTGAAATGGGAAAGGATTTCCACGGCCTGTAAGTAACGTAATATAACACAGAAACACAACACCACAGTACAGCCATACATGGTGGCAAGCAAATCTTTAGGTTGACTCAGCGTGTTATCTCTGCTGTCTCATTCAACAGCCTTTAGGGTGACTGAGCGTGATATCACTGCTGTCTGTTTCAATAGCTGTCGTGTGTGTCTAAGAACACACTCTACAAAGAACCTAGAATCCTAGCCAACTGATATCACTGGTGTCACCTTCAGTCTTTCAACAGCTGATAGTCTAGAAAGAACCTAGAATCCTAGCCAACTGGTCACCTTCAGTCTCTTTCAACAGCTGATAGAAATATCCTAGAACCCTACCTGGCATGCTGAGTGAGGTCAAAATTACATGCAGCACATTGAGGATGACAGAGCCTCATATTACTGGTGTCTCACCTCCGGTCTCTGAACAGCTGCTGTCTCTGTGTCTCACAACACAGTCTAAGGCTGTGTTTAGGCAGGCAGCCCAATTCTGATATTTTTTTCTCCAATAATTGGTCAGCTCTGAAATGATCGGATGTGATTGGTCAAAAGACCAATTAGTGGGAAAAACATCAGAATTGGTCTGCCTGTCTGAACGCAGCCCTAGAATCCTAGAAATCTGGCACATGATTTTAGGGGCATGGCCATTTGGCTTCAAAAGGTGTTCAGTCTGCCAGGGCACTAAGGCCATCTGCCAGGGCAGTGTTTAAAAAAAAAAAAGAAACTTAGTCGGGCTTTCAACTTACTCTTAAAAGCTGTAATAGTAGAATGCACGAGGTGAAATTTCGATATTGGGTAGTACATCATCAGGTATCCTCTTGTCTTGTCATGTCAGTCATTGCATACCTCAGAGCTATTCATAACTAGTTCATGTCATCTGTTTTTTAGCACAGATTTTGAGTCACTCAAATATCACATGAATAGACATTAGACATGGCAAAATGTATAGAATTGCAAGAAAATGAGCTATATAAATATTTTTTTCTTTCTCTGCACCCAAAATGCGAATAATTGCAGAAAATAAGCTTTAAACCAGCAACATTTTCTCCTCCAACAAGCGGGGTGCAAATAGTTTGTGTCATTAACATTAAATTCTCTGGCAACAGCTCTGATGGACAATCCTGCAGTTAGCATGCCAATTGCACACTCCCTCAAAACCTGAGACATCTGTGGCATTGTGTTGTGACAAAACTGCACATTTTAGTGGCCTTTTAGTGACCCCCAGCACAAGGTGCACCTGTGTAATGATCATGCTGTTTAATCAGCTTCTTGATATGCCACACCTGTCAGGTGGATGGATTATTTTGGCCAAGGAGAAATGTTCACTAACAGGGATGTACATTTTATTTTGAGAAATAAGCTTTTTGTGCCGATGGTCACTCTGACAGAGCTCCAGAGTTCCTCTGTGGAGATGGGAGAACCTTCCAGAAGGACAACAATCTCTGCAGCACTCCACCAATCAGGCCTTTATGGTAGAGTGGACAGACGGAAGCCACTCCTCATTAAAAGGCACATGACAGCCCACTTGGAGTTTGTCAAAAGGCACCTAAAGATTCTCAGACCATGAGAAACAAGATTCTCTGGTCTGATGAAACCAAGTTTCCAACTCTTTGACCTGAATGCCAAGCGTCACTTCTGGAGGAAACCTGGCACCATCCCTACGATGAAGCATGGTGGTGGCAGCATCATGCTGTGGGGATGTTTTTCAGCAGCAGGGAGACTAGTCAGGATCGAGGGAAACTTGAACGGAGCAAAGTACAGAGAGATCCTTGATGAAAACCTGCTCCAGAGCGCTCAGGACCTCAGACTGGGGCGAAGGTTCACCTTCCAACAGGACAACGACTCTAAGCACACAGCCAAGACAACACAGCCAAGACAACCCCATCCATCCTGACAGAGCTTGAGAGGATCTGCAGAGAAGAATGGGAGAAACTCCCCAAATACAGGTGTGCCAAGCTTGAGGCGTCATACCCAAGAAAACTCAATGCTGTAATCACTGCAAACGGTGCTTTAACTAAGTATGGCGTAAAGGTTCTGATACTTATGTAAATGTGATATTAGTATTTCTCATGTTCTCAACTTTCATTATCCAGCATCCAAAGACACAATCTTTTTAACAACCAATGCTAATTGTTGCATCTTTAGATCTTCCCTCTTTTTGAATTTTTAAAGGATATTTTCATTTCTGTCATATGAAACTATTCGGTGTGCTTTGGAGAATGGTGTTTTCCCGCTAATTGGAATTTGGAACGTATCATGTGAGTAAATAGCCTAATAAGTTATCTGTTTGGGATATTTATTTCTTGCACAGAATGACAATCTGGCCAATAGAATAGGTCAACTTTTGGACTATGGGGGATAGTAAATTGACAGGCTAGTGCTTTTGCTGTTCGTTACTCATCTTGATGTCTGATGAAAAGTGAATGTGGACAGTTCTTCTAACAACCTCAGAATTGGAGAAGGAGGAAGAACACCGTAGCATCCCTGACGTGTCCTTCTTCACTCCTAGTCTACTTCAGAGCTGAGATGCCTGTGAGAAGGACCCGGTCACGAGACTGGCGTTGGCTAATAACAATTGAGATATCTGAGAGAGCCATGTGAGTGAGAGGTGCTTTGGAGCACGGCGGTTGGCAGCCGGGAGAAGGGAATTATAATGATTATATTCAGCCCAAGGGCACAACGGACACTGGCTGCAAGGCATGGATTTTCGGGGGCGTTGTGGCCACACAAGGGGGTCGTCGATGCCGCTGGGAAATTTGAGGCCTGTATGTGTTACAAGACTACCCATCTGAACCATCTGAAGTGTTTTGTCCCTGTCAGTGTAAACCCATGAGCCCAATTTAAATGCATTAGCCTGCTTTAGACGTACCTTGAAAATATGTTTGCTGATAAATGAGGCCAACTTTTATCATTCTTTCTAGTTCTTATATTTCTTTGGATTAGTGTGTATTGTTTTGTGTTCTGTATTATTGCACTGTTGGTGCTAGAAACATAAGCATTTCGCTGCACCCGCGATAACATCAGCAAAATATGTGTACGTGACTAATAACATTTGATTTGAGATGTGAAATCATTAGAGGAATGGAAAGAAAGTCCCCTTGCCCTTGCAACCACTCCAGGGCTGAGAAAGAGAGAGAGGTAGAGAGGGACCGGTGAGTGGATAAATGAAAAAGTAAAGGATTAGCCACAAAGACAACCTGAACAGCTGAGGCAGGATGTGACATGTCAGAACTCCCGTTGGAATGTGTGACGGAGGTGTGTGTGTGTGAGAGAGAGGGGGGAGACAGTGTGTGAGAGAGAGGGGGGAGACAGTGTGCGTATGTGAGAGAAAGAGAGGGGGGGAGACAGTGTGTGTGTGTGTGTGAAGCGGAAAGAGAAGGGCTGGGTAAAGAGATTAAACAAGTTCACTGAAACTTGATGTTCTGTTTTTAGTTTTCAAGGATAAAGCTCATGTCACCATGACCAGATACCAGACCTACTGTAATACACGTCTCTTTGTTCATCCACTCACCACAGACAGCTGCAGACTGGGTGGGGGGTTGCTACTGTACACTAATGAATACTGTCAGTGGCTGACTGGAGACAGGATTCAAGGGTGAAAATGATTTGGGTGGCTGGTCCTCCGGTATGACTAGAGCTCAACAAGGATCTGATTCCATGTAGGCTGATGTGGGTCTGAATCGGTTATGTTTTGAACTAGGTATGTGAACGGTTATTCAAATATCCAAACGGACGTTAGGATTGAAATACTTTTGTGAGTATGACATTTTGTGAATTCTTTCTGTGGGGGGGGGGCTATTTTAACATGGGGGGGGGGGAAAACTTTTTCTAAATGACATGTTAATATCCATGTGACATTGTTACATACAAGAATATACCATGACATTTCAAATTCTTAGTTGAATAAAACACTTTTTTTTCAATGTAGGTTAGTTTTTTGACGCCACAGACTGGTAGTCGACCGGTAACCTTCAATGCGTAGCTTGTTGTTTATGTTGGCCAATCAAAGAGGCTCGATGTGGAGCGAGGTTTCACTATTGCAACACTAGACGGAATACAATTACCCAATTAAAAGTTAGCCAGATGAGAGGGAGAAGGCTAGAACCAGCAACCAACAGGTAGGCTGCTGTTTTATGTGAATGGGGTTTGGGGTGGAAGTGCAGCATGTGGCCGCAGCATTAGTCTAGCTATTTACACTGAGTGTACCAAACATTAAGAACACCTCTTACCATGACAAACTGACCAGGTCAATCCAGGTGAAATTCATGAGCCCCTTATTGATGTCACTTGTTAAATCCCATACCATCAGTGTAGATGAAGGGGAGGAGACAGGTTAAAGAAGCCTTGAGACATGAGTGCCACTCAGAGGGTGAATGGACAAGACAAAATATTTATGTGCCTTTTGAACGGGAGGGTGCGCAACTCAATATTATAAGGTGTTCCTAATGTTTTGTACAGTCAGTGTAAAGCTGGCTCTTCTCTAGGCTACTCTATCCAAGACAGGGACTTCTATGATGATACGTTGTATGATGATGAAGAACATTGTGACTGCTACCAGTTAGCTAGTCTTGGCTGTAGCTGAGTTGCCTTGGTGTCTTCCTCCGTCTGCTCGCTCCCTTCTCATACGTTACTAACCGGCCCATCCGCAGCAGCAATAGAGTCTCTCCTCTTCCTCCGTCTGCTCGCTCCCTTCTCATACGTTACTAACCGGCCCATCCGCAGCAGCAGCAATAGTCTCTCCTCTTCCTCCGTCTGCTCGCTCCCTTCTCATACGTTACTAACCGGCCCATCCGCAGCAGCAGCAATAGTCTCTCCTCTTCCTCCGTCTGCTCGCTCCCTTCTCATACGTTACTAACCGGCCCATCCGCAGCAGCAATAGAGTCTCTCCTCTTCCTCCGTCTGCTCGCTCCCTTCTCATACGTTACTAACCGGTCCATCCGCAGCAGCAATAGAGTCTCTCCTCTTCCTCCGTCTGCTCGCTCCCTTCTCATACGTTACTAACCGGCCCATCAGCAGCAGCAATAGAGTCTCTCCTCTTCCTCCGTCTGCTCGCTCCCTTCTCATACGTTACTAACCGGTCCATCCGCAGCAGCAATAGAGTCTCTCCTCTTCCTCCGTCTGCTCGCTCCCTTCTCATACGTTACTAACCGGCCCATCCGCAGCAGCAATAGAGTCTCTCCTCTTCCTCCGTCTGCTCGCTCCCTTCTCATACATTACTAACCGGCCCATCAGCAGCAGCAATAGAGTCTCTCCTCTTCCTCCGTCTGCTCGCTCCCTTCTCATACGTTACTAACCGGCCCATCAGCAGCAGCAATAGAGTCTCTCCTCTTCCTCCGTCTGCTCGCTCCCTTCTCATACGTTACTAACCGGCCCATCCGCAGCAGCAATAGAGTCTCTCCTCTTCCTCCGTCTGCTCGCTCCCTTCTCATACGTTACTAACCGGCCCATCCGCAGCAGCAATAGAGTCTCTCCTCTTCCTCCGTCTGCTCGCTCCCTTCTCATACGTTACTAACCGGCCCATCCGCAGCAGCAATAGAGTCTCTCCTCTTCCTCCGTCTGCTCGCTCCCTTCTCATACGTTACTAACCGGCCCATCAGCAGCAGCAATAGAGTCTCTCCTCTTCCTCCGTCTGCTCGCTCCCTTCTCATACGTTACTAACCGGCCCATCAGCAGCAGCAATAGAGTCTCTCCTCTTCCTCTGTCTGCTCGCTCCCTTCTCATACGTTACTAACCGGCCCATCAGCAGCAGCAATAGAGTCTCTCCTCTTCCTCCGTCTGCTCGCTCCCTTCTCATACGTTACTAACCGGCCCATCCGCAGCAGCAATAGAGTCTCTCCTCTTCCTCCGTCTGCTCGCTCCCTTCTCATACGTTACTAACCGGCCCATCCGCAGCAGCAATAGAGTCTCTCCTCTTCCTCCGTCTGCTCGCTCCCTTCTCATACGTTACTAACCGGCCCATCCGCAGCAGCAATAGAGTCTCTCCTCTTCCTCCGTCTGCTCGCTCCCTTCTCATACGTTACTAACCGGCCCATCCGCAGCAGCAATAGAGTCTCTCCTCTTCCTCCGTCTGCTCGCTCCCTTCTCATACGTTACTAACCGGCCCATCCGCAGCAGCAATAGAGTCTCTCCTCTTCCTCCGTCTGCTCGCTCCCTTCTCATACGTTACTAACCGGCCCATCCGCAGCAGCAGCAATAGAGTGCCAGCCCATCTCCCTCGTGCAGAAGAGCTCAGGTTAAGGGTGCTGTTTCGCATTAGCATAATTTGCTCTACAGATTAAACTGCCTAGTACTCAATTCTTGCTCGTACAATATGCATATTATTGTTATTATTGGATAGAAAACACTCTCTAGTTTCTATAGCCGTTTGAATTATGTCTCTGAGTGAAACAGAACTCATTCTACAGCACTTTTCCTCCCAGTGTGTGAGATTTCAGAAAATCTTGGCCTCTGGTTCCAGATCAGTTTTAAAGTCCCTGTAAATCCTATGAGGATACAAACACTGCCCACGCCTTCCTCTAGATGTCAGTAAGTGGTGACAATTTGAATGGAGTCGATTGCGCAATCAGTGCCTCTATAAATCACCAAATACCGGAAGTAGCGTTCTTTTGGACCCTGCGCTCAACGCAAGAAGGACGTCGGACTGGCATTTTTCCAAGCCTTGGTTTAGCCAGTAATATAGCGCCGGTCATGTTTTTACTCGTTATAGGTGTTAAAAACATCATAAGGTAGTTAATTTAAACCGTTTTATAGCAATTTATATCCATTTAGTGCGATTTTGAGGCATTTCTATGTGATGCTCTTTGAAGCTTTGGGCACGTTTCGGGGTCCCGGTCGAACGTTAGTGGGCATTTCGACGGACAGAGGACATCTTTCGACCAAAAGAAGATTAGACCCAAGAAAGGATACATTGCCCAAGATTCTGATGGAAGATCACCTCATAGTAAGAAATATTTAAGATGATAAATCGTTGTTCTGTCGAAAAATTTTAAACGCATATTCCGCCATTTTGTTTGGTATAGCTTCGCTTGGCGAACCCTGTATTGCACAGTAAGGATAATTTTAGAAATGTAATTCAGCGATTGCATTAAGAACTAATTTGTCTTTCGATAGCTGTCCAACTTATATTTTTTTAGTCAAGTTTATGAATAGTTATCCATGAGACAAGATCACTGTGAAAGATGGCGTCCGACATTTTCAGGCTAGTTTTGCTAGTATTGTCATTGTATAACCACGGTTGTTTGTGGCTAAATATGCACATTTTCGAACAAACTCTATATGTATGTTGTAATATGATGTTACAGGAGTGTCATCGGAAGAATTCTGAGAAGGTTAGTGAAAAAATTAATATATTTTGGCGATGATAACGATATCGCTCTCTTTGGCTTGAATCAATGGTCGGGTAACGTTTGCATATGTGGTATGCTAATATAACGATTTATTGTGTTTTCGCTGTAAAACACTTAGAACATCTGAAATATTGTCTGAATTCACAAGATCTGTGTCTGTCCATTGCTGTGAGCTGTGTATTTTTAAGAAATGTTTTATGATTAGTAATTAGGTAATACACGTTGCTCTGTGTATTTATTCTAGTCGAGTTGTGATGGTGGGTGCAATTGTAAACTATGATTTATACCTGAAATATGCACATTTTTCTAACAAAACCTATCCTATACAATAAATATGTTATCAGACTGTCATCTGATGAGGTTTTTTCTTGGTTAGTGGCTATCAATATCTTTATTTGGCCGAATTGGTGATAGCACCTGATGGAGTAAGAAACTGATGGAGTTAGGAAAATGGTGTCTTTTGCTAACGTGGTTAGCTAATAGATTTACATATTTTGTCTTCCCTGTAAAACATTTTAAAAATCTGAAATGGTGGCTTTATTCACAAGATCTGTATCTTTCATTTGGTGTATTGGACTTGTGATTTAATGATATTTAGATGCTACTATTTAATTGTGACGCTATGCTAGCGATGCTAATCAGTGTGGGGGGGGTGGGGGGTGATCCCGGATACGGGGTTGAGGTTCGGTAAAGGTTAAAAACGTATGTTTAAAAAAAACATGTATTTTGAATATCCGGATATCTGACAAAGAGTCATGATACTATTTGAGTAGTGAAATTATTTCAGACCCTCATTCCTATTTTTTACAGATTTTCCCAAGACTTGACCAGGAGGTTAATCTCTGTGGGTTTATGGTTGGTCCAGTTAGGCCAAGTGTTCTGTCCTGAATCATCTAGCTACGTTTGGCTCCTCAACAACCTAACATTTTGTTTAAAGGTCCAATGCAGCTGTTTTTCTCAATATGAAATAATTTGTGGGTAACAATTAAGTACCTTGCTGTGATTGTTTTCAATTCAAATGGTCAAACGGAAACAAAAATAGCTTGTTAGCAAAGAGACATTCTTGCTTGAGAAATGAATCAGCTGTCTGGGAGTGGGGAGGGGGAAACTCAGAACTAGCTCTTATTGGCAGAGGTTTTTTTATTGGTCTATTAACTTCTACTTGGTACTCATCCCGGATCCGGGAGCACCCTCATCAGTAAAAAAGCTGACTAGCATAGCCTAGCATAGCGCCACAAGTAAATACTAGCATCTAAATATCATTAAATCACAAGTCCAAGACACCAGATGAAAGATACACATCTTGTGAATCCAGCCATCATTTCTGATTTTTAAAATGTTTTACAGGGAAGACACAATATGTATTTCTATTAGCTAACCACGATAGCAACCACCCAACCGTATATTTTCACCATTTTTTTACTGCATAGGTAGCTATCACAAATTCGACCAAATAAAGCTATAAATAGTCACTAACCAAGAAACAACTTCATCAGATGACAGTCTTATAACAGATTTATTGTATAGCATATGTTTTGTTCGAAAAATGTGCATATTTCAGGTATAAATCATAGTTTTACATAGCAGCCACCATTACATGTCTCACCAAAACAGCTAGAATAACTACAGAAACCAACACGAAATACCTAAATACTCATCATAAAACATTTCTGAAAAATACACAGTGTACAGCAACTGAAAGACAAACATCTTGTGAATCCAGCCAATATTTCAGATTTTTTAAGTGTTTTACAGCGAAAACACAATATAGCATTATATTAGCTTACTACAATAGCCTACCACACAGCCGCATTCATTCAAGGCACGTTAGCGATAGCGAATAAACCAGCAAAATATATTAATTTTTTCACTAACCTTCTCAAACTTCATCAGATGACACTCCTATAACATCATATTACACAATACATATATGGTTTGTTCGAAAATGTGCATATTTAGCGGCACAATTCGTGGTTTGACAATGTGAATACGTAGTGAAAATGCAGAAATATTGTCCGGAGAAATCTTGGAGGCATCTAATCAGTAACTAATCATAAATTTGACAAAAAAATACAGGTTGGACAGCAAATTAAAGATACACTAGTTCTTAATGCAACCGCTGTGTTAGATTTTTAAAAATAACGTTAGTACGACATAAGCTTACGTTATAGCGAGACAGCGCCGAAAATAATGGTTGAATATTAGTCTAAACATTTGAGACAGAAATGCGAATTAACATCATAAATTGTTCCTACTATTTGATGAGCTTCCATCAGAATCTTTTACAAGTTGTCCTTTGTCCAGAATAATCGTTGTTCGGGTGTGGAATGTCGTCTTCATCTGTGGAATTAGCAGCCAACGCTAGCCATGTGGCGCAGAAGTGTCCAACTCACCATAACGCAAAACAAAGAAAATACCGAAAATCGCAATATACTGATATAAACTGATATAACTCGGTTTAAAATAACTACATTATGATGTTTTTAACACATATATCAAATTAAATCAGAGCCGGAGATATCTAACTTATAAAACGAAAGCTTTTTAGAGCGCAATGCAGACGTCCCTCTTGCGTCAGGCCAAACGGTGAAAAGACCAGACCTTCCGTTCCAAGCGGTCTTGTTCGGCCTCAGATCTAGCTAGACACCCCATTCCAACTCTCACTGCCTACTGACATCTAGTGGAAGGTGTATGCAGTGCATGTAGACCCATAGATTCCATTCAAATTTATAGGCTGACCCTGGAACAGAGCCCTCGATTTCAGATTTCTCACTTCCTGACAGGAAGTTTGCTGCAAAATGAGTTCTGTTTTACTCACAGATATAATTCAAACGGTTTTAGAAACTAGAGAGTGTTTTCTATCCAATAGTAATAATAATATGCATATTGTACGAGCAAGAATTGAGTACGAGGCAGTTTAATTTGGGAACGATTTTTTACAAAGTGGAAATAGCGCCCCCCCCCCTATTGAGATTAACAAACTCCATCCCAGCAAAACAGGCTGAAATTCCAGGCAGTCTTTTCTAACAGCTCTTACACTAAAGGGCATTGTGATTTTCACAGTATTATTTCAACCTCCATAGTGTGAATATAAAACACAGTAAAATCATGTTTCTCACTGCACTGTGTCTTTAAAGGTCTGTTCCGTCTTTTACTGTCGTTCTAGTTTCTGGTTCTGTTTTGGGCTCAGCCAGGAACTGATGGGTGTAAACTCTGGGCCCAGAAATAGACTTCTAGAACCCGTGGTGCTCTCTCTCGCTCTGACGCTCATTCTCTCCTCTCTTTATCTCGCTCTCACCTGCCTCTGTGGAAGACAAGAGGTGCTAACGAGCACCACCTGCCACAGCCCTTCCCTAAGAACATGTGATTCTCGCCCCCAGTCATCACACTCCTATTGTAACTCGACATATTTCCTTCTGCTTCTCCCTCTTCCTCTTCTCTTTCCTGTATCTCCTCAACCTCCCTCCTATCCTCCCTCTCTCTCCTTCTCGTCCTCTCCTCCCCTCTCTCTCGTGCTGTTCATCTCTAAGTGTGGAGGTGATTAGCATCCTGGCGCCCTGCTGCTTCTCTGTACAGCATCACTGTAATGTGTGTTTGTGGGTTAACTGTCTCTGTCTATGTCTCTCTGTGTGTGTGTGTGTGACTATAACGGAGTATGGAATGTGGTTTAAAAACAGTTTATTCTGTGTGTGTCAGGTTAACTCTGTCCTTCCTCTTTGTGTGGTGCAGGTGATTTAACCCTGTCCTGTCCTCTACTCAGTGTGGTGCAGGTGATTTAACCCTGTCCTCTCTACTCCGTGTGGTGCTAGGTGGTTGAACCCTGTCCTGTCCTCTCTACTCCGTGTGGTGCTAGGTGGTTTAACCCTGTCCTGTCCTCTACTCAGTGTGGTGCAGGTGATTTAACCCTGTCCTCTCTACTCCGTGTGGTGCTAGGTGGTTGAACCCTGTCCTGTCCTCTCTACTCCGTGTGGTGCTAGGTGGTTTAACCCTGTCCTGTCCTCTACTCAGTGTGGTGCAGGTGATTTAACCCTGTCCTCTCTACTCCGTGTGGTGCTAGGTGGTTGAACCCTGTCCTGTCCTCTACTCAGTGTGGTGCTAGGTGGTTTAACCCTGTCCTCTACTCAGTGTGGTGCTAGGTGGTTTAACCCTGTCCTGTCCTCTCTACTCCGTGTGATGCTAGGTGGTTGAACCCTGTCCTGTCCTCTCTACTCCGTGTGGTGCTAGGATGTTTAACCCTGTCCTGTCTACTCAGTGTGGTGCTAGGATGTTTAACCCTGTCCTGTCCTCTCTACTCCGTGTGGTGCTAGGTGGTTGAACCCTGTCCTCTCTACTCCGTGTGGTGCTAGGTGGTTGAACCCTGTCCTCTCTACTCCGTGTGGTGCTAGGTGGTTTAACCCTGTCCTGTCCTCTACTCAGTGTGGTGCAGGTGATTTAACCCTGTCCTCTCTACTCCGTGTGGTGCTAGGTGGTTGAACCCTGTCCTGTCCTCTACTCAGTGTGGTGCTAGGTGGTTGAACCCTGTCCTCTACTCAGTGTGGTGCTAGGTGGTTTAACCCTGTCCTGTCCTCTACTCAGTGTGGTGCTAGGTGGTTTAACCCTGTCCTGTCCTCTCTACTCCGTGTGGTGCTAGGTGGTTGAACCCTGTCCTCTCTACTCCGTGTGGTGCTAGGTGGTTGAACCCTGTCCTCTCTACTCCGTGTGGTGCTAGGTGGTTGAACCCTGTCCTGTCCTCTCTACTCCGTGTGGTGCTAGGTGGTTTAACCCTGTCCTGTCCTCTCTACTCCGTGTGGTGCTAGGTGGTTGAACCCTGTCCTGTCCTCTCTACTCCGTGTGGTGCTAGGTGGTTGAACCCTGTCCTCTCTACTCCGTGTGGTGCTAGGTGGTTGAACCCTGTCCTGTCCTCTACTCAGTGTGGTGCTAGGTGGTTTAACCCTGTCCTGTCCCCTACTCAGTGTGGTGCAGGTGATTTAACCCTGTCCTCTCTACTCCGTGTGGTGCTAGGTGGTTGAACCCTGTCCTGTCCTCTCTACTCCGTGTGGTGCTAGGTGGTTTAACCCTGTCCTGTCCTCTACTCAGTGTGGTGCAGGTGATTTAACCCTGTCCTCTCTACTCCGTGTGGTGCTAGGTGGTTGAACCCTGTCCTGTCCTCTACTCAGTGTGGTGCTAGGTGGTTTAACCCTGTCCTGTCCTCTACTCAGTGTGGTGCAGGTGATTTAACCCTGTCCTCTCTACTCCGTGTGGTGCTAGGTGGTTGAACCCTGTCCTGTCCTCTCTACTCCGTGTGGTGCTAGGTGGTTGAACCCTGTCCTGTCCTCTCTACTCCGTGTGGTGCTAGGTGGTTTAACCCTGTCCTGTCTACTCCGTGTGGTGCTAGGTGGTTGAACCCTGTCCTGTCCTCTCTACTCCGTGTGGTGCTAGGTGGTTGAACCCTGTCCTGTCCTCTACTCGGTGTGGTGCTAGGTGGTTGAACCCTGTCCTGTCCTCTCTACTCCGTGTGGTGCTTGGTGGTTGAACCCTGTCCTGTCCTCTCTACTCAGTGTGGTGCTAGGTGGTTGAACCCTGTCCTGTCCTCTACTCAGTGTGGTGCTAGGTGGTTGAACCCTGTCCTGTCCTCTCTACTCAGTGGTGCTAGGTGGTTGAACCCTGTCCTGTCCTCTCTACTCCGTGTGGTGCTAGGTGGTTGAACCCTGTCCTGTCCTCTACTCAGTGTGGTGCTAGGTGGTTTAACCCTGTCCTGTCCTCTACTCAGTGTGGTGCAGGTGATTTAACCCTGTCCTGTCCTCTACTCAGTGTGGTGCTAGGTGGTTGAACCCTGTCCTCTACTCCGTGTGGTGCTTGGTGGTTGAACCCTGTCCTGTCCTCTCTACTCAGTGTGGTGCTAGGTGGTTGAACCCTGTCCTGTCCTCTACTCAGTGTGGTGCTAGGTGGTTGAACCCTGTCCTGTCCTCTCTACTCAGTGTGAATGGAGCAGTGTGAGAGTGCAGCCTCTCTCCTGGCCTCCGTGCGGGAGCAGGAGCGTCAGTTTGAGCGTCTGACTCGCGCTCTGGAGGAGGAGAGGAGGTGCGGAGGTACCCTCCCACGCCCTCCCCCCAATCTACAGGTAAAGCCCTCGCCCCCATGGGATCACCCATCACCCCCATAGTATTCATGGGATCATCCATCACCCCCATAGTATTCATGGGATCATCCATCACCCCCATAGCCATCATGGTATCACACATTCCATCACTTCGTCCTACCTTGTTTCATCACGTTTAACCGTCTTTGTAACTATCCATGCCGTCACCTCCATAGCTGAAGTTAGGGTTGCAACATTCCGATATCTTCCAGGAGGGAATAAGCAGGAAATTGGAGGATTTCCGGAAAACCTGTGAAATGTTTCATGAAGTTCACATAATTTTGCGATCCTGGCCCCCATGGTGTCACCCATTGCCTCACCCCAACCGGCTTACCGTCGTCCCGTTCCATCATTGGTCAACCCTTCCTGTAGCCATCATTGGTCCGCCCTATCATGACCGTCCGCTTCCATCCCTAATGCTGTCAGTCTGGCCTCTGTCCCAGGCCATGGTGGAAACAGCCTTGTGTCTAACTCCCCCCAGGTCATCTCTGGGGATGTGCTTGCCATGTGAAGGTAGCCTGGTCCCAGCCTTGTGTCTAACTCCCCCCAGGTCATCTCTGGGGATGTGCATGCCATGTGAAGGTAGCCTGGTCCCAGCCTTGTGTCTAACTCCCCCCAGGTCATCTCTGGGGATGTGCATGCCATGTGAAGGTAGCCTGGTCCCAGCCTTGTGTCTAACTCCCCCCAGGTCATCTCTGGGGATGTGCATGCCATGTGAAGGTAGCCTGGTCCCACCTCTGGTTGTTTTTGCAGTTACGCATTGCAGCAGACTTGTGGTACAATTGTTTTTGTGGCAGTTCGGTGTTGACATGTGAAATTCTCATATAGGCTAGAGAGAAATGTCATATTATAAACCTGGCTAGAAGACATTCCTAAGGCTCATATGTGATAAAACATTACGGTATATCGTATTTTCAGTGTTAATGATCCCAGTCCATGGCTGATCCTGTGGTCAGAATATTACAGATCGTTCAGATAGTAGAATTGCAGTATTTAGTTTGAGAATGTTAGCTGTTAGCTAAATGCTAACGTATGAAAATAAACCAATGGCAAAGACAGGCAAATCCAGCTCAACGTTATACAAGCACCGCTAGTAGCTACTGAATGTCATTGTTGGTGCTATTCTGAAGGAAGAGCTGCATGTGTACACTGAGCAGAAGGGAAAACAGAGGAGGGAAATACACTTTATTTTTACAAATAGTATACCGCTGCATACCGCTGCGGTTGGGTTTTGTCCAATCCCTGGTCTTGGTTACTGTTTACCATGTCCACTTCCTGCTTAGTGTCTGACTGTGTCAGGCTTCCCTATCTGGACGTAGTGACCACATAGCTTTAGATTACTTGTCAACGCACACTGTCTGGTAAGAAAACACACTGAGGTGTGTCATTTTACCACCTCAGGCATTTGATTAACACACCACACGTAAAACACGTAGTCTCGTCTCTCAGGGTTGGTCTGGTCAGTCAGTGTTGTATCTCTGGAGAACAGACAGGGTTGGAATGTGCCTGGTCTTCACCCTGTTTACAAATCTCACACACACACACACACACACACACACACACACACACACACACACACACACACACATTGAGAACCCCACTGAGACAGACACACACACAGCCAACTGACAACCCACTGACAGGTTCTCACACGCCCTGCTCTCTCTGAGGCTCTTTCTGTCTTGCTGGCTGCAGTGTTGCTCTGAACCGGTCTCTCATCCTCCTCCATGACTCACCCATTCTGTCCATCCATTCATCTTTTTTTCATTCGCTTCATCAATTGTTGGATTGTTTGTCTACTCTGTACTTACTGTATTTCTGCTTAAATGTCTGGGGTTGACAGAATGGGATAGTGGTGTTGCCTGTTGTTGACTGAATGGGATAGTGGTGTTGCCTGTTGTTGACTGAATGGGCTAGTGGTGTTGACTGAATGGGATAGTGGTGTTGTCTGGGGTTGACTGAATGGGATAGTGGTGTTGTCTGGGGTTGACTGAATGGGATAGTGGTGTTGTCTGGGGTTGACTGACTGGAATAGTGGTGTTGCCTGTTGTCTGGGGTTGACTGAATGGGATAGTGGTGTTGTCTGGGGTTGACTGAATGGGGTAGTGGTGTTGCTTGGGTTGACTGAATGGGATAGTGGTGTTGCCTGTTGTCTGGGGTTGACTGAATGGGATAGTGGTGTTGCCTGTTTGAGGTTGACTGAATGGGATAGTGGTGTTGTCTGGGGTTGACTGAATGGGATAGTGGTGTTGTCTGGGGTTGACTGAATGGGATAGTGGTGTTGTCTGGGGTTGACTGAATGGGATAGTGGTGTTGTCTGGGGTTGACTGAATGGGATAGTGGTGTTGTCTGGGGTTGACTGAATGGGATAGTGGTGTTGCCTGTTGTCTGGGGTTGACTGAATGGGATAGTGGTGTTGCCTGTTGTCTGGGGTTGACTGAATGGGATAGTGGTGTTGCCTGTTGTCTGGGGTTGACTGAATGGGATAGTGGTGTTGCCTGTTGTCTGGGGTTGACTGAATGGGATAGTGGTGTTGTCTGTTGTCTGGGGTTGACTGAGTGGGATAGTGGTGTTGTCTGGGGTTGACTGAATGGGATAGTGGTGTTGTCTGTTGTCTGGGGTTGACTGAATGGGATAGTGGTGTTGTCTGGGGTTGACTGAATGGGATAGTGGTGTTGTCTGGGGTTGACTGAATGGGATAGTGGTGTTGTCTGGGGTTGACTGAATGGGATAGTGGTGTTGACTGAATGGGATAGTGGTGTTGACTGAATGGGATAGTGGTGTTGACTGAATGGGATAGTGGTGTTGCCTGTTGTCTGGGGTTGACTGAATGGGATAGTGGTGTTGCCTGTTGTCTGGGGTTGACTGAATGGGATAGTGGTGTTGCCTGTTGTCTGGGGTTGACTGAATGGGATAGTGGTGTTGTCTGTTGTCTGGGGTTGACTGAGTGGGATAGTGGTGTTGTCTGGGGTTGACTGAATGGGATAGTGGTGTTGTCTGTTGTCTGGGGTTGACTGAATGGGATAGTGGTGTTGTCTGGGGTTGACTGAATGGGATAGTGGTGTTGCCTGTTGTCTGGGGTTGACTGAATGGGATAGTGGTGTTGTCTGGGTTGACTGAATGGGATAGTGGTGTTGTCTGGGGTTGACTGAATGGGATAGTGGTGTTGTCTGGGGTTGACTGAATGGATAGTGGTGGAGCCTGGGGCTCTGATGTCATGACATTCTCTCTGTGTCCTGCGTTAACCTGCTCCTCTGAATGTTTGGAATACCTCTGCTCCTCCTGGCCCTGCGGTTGACACACACACACACACTCTGTCCACTTGTGTAAACAACCCCTGTCTTCCCCTCCGCTCTACAGAATGGGCGTGTTTCTTGTGATGCGGACATAGAGAGGCTCACACTGAACGAGGGATACGTCAACGGGACACATGTAAGCTGTGTGTGTGTGTGTACCGGAATATGTCTTCCTCTTTGTCAGTTGTGTGACTGTCTTTATGTATCTGTGTGTGTGTGTGATGTGTTCACCTGTGTTAATTAAGTTCGCTAGTGTGGATTTGTGTGTGTGTGTGTGTGTGTGTGATAAATTGTGTGTGTGTAACGGGGTCTGTCTCCGTTCTTCAGTACAGGATGGAGCCTGGTCAAGTTGTCCAGGAGACGGTTACCGTGGAGGAGGACCCTCACGAGGTGCCCCCCGTCATCTCCGTGGAAACCAGCGAAGATGGCACCACGCGCCGCACAGAAACTACGGTACTACCTTTACTAAAACACACACACACACACACACACAGTTGACACTTGAGGATTGTGAATGACATTAGCTAATTGACTGACTTTTTCTGCCTCCACACCCCTTACTTTCTCTCACTTATCTTTTTCTCCCCTCCTTTTCCTCTCCAACCTCTCTACCCCTCCCCTGACTCATGTCGTCTCCATGTCTGACACTAACCTCTCTCCCCTGACTCGTACTGTCATCTCCATGTCTGACACTAACCTCTCTCCCCTGACTCGTACTGTCATCTCCTCCGCGTCTGACACTAACCTCTCCCCTGACTCATACTGTCATCTCCTTTGTGTCTGACACTAACCTCTCTCCCCTGACTCGTACTGTCATCTCCTCCGTGTCTGACACTAACCTCTCTCCCCTGACTCGTACTGTCATCTCCTCTGTGTCTGACACTAACCTCTCTCCCCTGACTCATACTGTCATCTCCTCCCCCTCTCCCCAGGTAAAGAAGGTAGTGAAGACTACCATGACTCGTACAGTCATCCCCTCTGTGTCTGACAACCTCTCCCTGGATGGAGGGGGGTCTATGACAGGTGTAGGGGGTTACACCACCCCCATGGAGCGGGTCTACAGACAGCCAGGTCCTCCCATGGATTACCCCACCAACACCGTGCCCCGAAACTACCACTACGGACCCCCGGGGGGGTACGAGGACTATCGCCAGGGCCCTCCTCCCTCCATAGGGGAGACCTACGCCAGCCTGAGCAGGGGAGCGCGCATGGACGACCGCTACAGGTAGGATCTGTTGTCTCTTTAACCATAGACGTAGAGTTGGGAGACAACGGGTATATCCTCTCCTTTCTCCCTCAACTCTTCTCTCCTCTCTACTTCTCCTCTCCTCCAGGCCAGCTGATGGGTACCGGACCCTGGACTCAGGATACAGAGCCATCAGCAGGAACCAGCTGGACCCATACGTAGCACAGCCACAGGTGGGTCGTATGACCAGTGTGTTGGAGCTGTCTGGACTGCAGAGTGTGTATTAACATGATGATATTGTATTGTCAGGTGGGTCGTATGGGCAGTGTGTTGGAGCTGTCTGGGATGCAGAGTGTGTATTAACATGATGATATTGTATTGTCAGGTGGGTCGTATGACCAGTGTGTTGGAGCTGTCTGGACTGCAGAGTGTGTATTAACATGATGATATTGTATTGTCAGGTGGGTCGTAAGACCAGTGTGTTGGAGCTGTCTGGACTGCAGAGTGTGTATTAACATGATGATATTGTATTGTCAGGTGGGTTGTATGACCAGTGTGTTGGAGCTGTCTGGGATGCAGAGTGTGTATTAACATGATGATATTGTATTGTCAGGTGGGTCGTAAGACCAGTGTGTTGGAGCTGTCAGGACTGCAGAGTGTGTATTAACATGATGATATTGTATTGTCAGGTGGGTCGTATGACCAGTGTGTTGGAGCTGTCAGGACTGCAGAGTGTGTATTAACATGATGATATTGTATTGTAAGGTGGGTCGTATGACCAGTGTGTTGGAGCTGTCAGGACTGCAGAGTGTGTATTAACATGATGATATTGTATTGTCAGGTGGGTCGTATGACCAGTGTGTTGGAGCTGTCAGGACTGCAGAGTGTGTATTAACATGATGATATTGTATTGTCAGGTGGGTCGTAAGACCAGTGTGTTGGAGCTGTCAGGACTGCAGAGTGTGTATTAACATGATGATATTGTATTGTCAGGTGGGTCGTATGACCAGTGTGTTGGAGCTGTCTGGACTGCAGAGTGTGTATTAACATGATGATATTGTATTGTCAGGTGGGTCGTATGGGCAGTGTGTTGGAGCTGTCTGGACTGCAGAGTGTGTATTAACATGATGATATTGTATTGTCAGGTGGGTCGTATGACCAGTGTGTTGGAGCTGTCAGGACTGCAGAGTGTGTATTAACATGATGATATTGTATTGTCGTATGGGCAGTGTGTTGGAGCTGTCAGGACTGCAGAGTGTGTATTAACATGATGATATTGTATTGTCAGGTGGGTCGTAAGACCAGTGTGTTGGTGCTGTCAGGACTGCAGAGTGTGTATTAACATGATGATATTGTATTGTCAGGTGGGTCGTATGACCAGTGTGTTGGAGCTGTCAGGACTGCAGAGTGTGTATTAACATGATGATATTGTATTGTCAGGTGGGTCATAAGACCAGTGTGTTGGAGCTGTCAGGACTGCAGAGTGTGTATTAACATGATGATATTGTATTGTCAGGTGGGTCGTATGACCAGTGTGTTGGAGCTGTCTGGGATGCAGAGTGTGTATTAACATGATGATATTGTATTGTCAGGTGGGTCGTATGGGCAGTGCGTTGGAGCTGTCTGGGATGCAGAGGTTTGTCCCTGAGCCGTACGGTCTGGAGGATGACCAGAGGAGTCTGGGATATGACGAGGCAGACTACGGCATGGGACCGGCCATCCACTACGGAACAGTACCACGCAACCAACAAGCCTTCAACCACGGACCGCCCCGCAGGACAGGGTACATGCCCCAGTGTGTGTGGAGGGAGTGTGTGCAGTAATGTCTGGTCTCCTTCTCTGTATCCCTGGTTGTTTATTCAGTCAGTGTAGTGTCCACTCCCTACTAACCCCTATCAGTGTAGTGTCCACTCCCTACTAACCCCTATCAGTGTAGTGTCCACTCCCTACTAACCCCTATCAGTGTAATGTCCACTCCCTACTAACCCCTACCAGTGTAGTGTCCACTCCCTACTAACCCCTACCAGTGTAGTGTCCACTCCCTACTAACCCCTACCAGTGTAGTGTCCACTCCCTACTAACCCCTACCAGTGTAGTGTCCACTCCCTACTAACCCCTATCAGTGTAGTGTCCACTCCCTACTAACCCCTATCAGTGTAGTGTCCACTCCCTACTAACCCCTATCAGTGTAGTGTCCACTCCCTACTAACCCCTATCAGTGTAGTGTCCACTCCCTACTAACCCCTACCAGTGTAGTGTCCACTCCCTACTAACCCCTACCAGTGTAGTGTCCACTCCCTACTAACCCCTACCAGTGTAGTGTCCACTCCCTACTAACCCCTACCAGTGTAGTGTCCACTCCCTACTAACCCCTACCAGTGTAGTGTCCACTCCCTACTAACCCCTACCAGTGTAGTGTCCACTCCCTACTAACCCCTACCGGTGTAGTGTCCACTCCCTACTAACCCCTATCGGTGTAGTGTCCACTCCCTACTAACCCCTATCGGTGTAGTGTCCACTCCCTACTAACCCCTATCGGTGTAGTGTCCACTCCCTACTAACCCCTATCGGTGTAGTGTCCACTCCCTACTAACCCCTATCGGTGTAGTGTTCACTCCCTACTAACCCCTACCGGTGTAGTGTCCACTCCCTACTAACCCCTATCGGTGTAGTGTCCACTCCCTACTAACCCCTATCGGTGTAGTGTCCACTCCCTACTAACCCCTACCGGTGTAGTGTCCACTCCCTACTAACCCCTACCGGTGTAGTGTCCACTCCCTACTAACCCCTACCGGTGTAGTGTCCACTACCTACTAACCCCTATCGGTGTAGTGTCCACTCCCTACTAACCCCTACCAGTGTAGTGTCCACTCCCTACTAACCCCTACCAGTGTAGTGTCCACTCCCTACTAACCCCTATCGGTGTAGTGTCCACTCCCTACTAACCCCTACCGGTGTAGTGTCCACTCCCTACTAACCCCTACCGGTGTAGTGTCCACTCCCTACTAACCCCTATCAGTGTAGTGTCCACTCCATCACAGGAGTAGTGTTCACTTCATACTATTATCCCCATACCTCTTCTCTCCCCTCCCAGGAGCTATGAAGGGACTCTGGATGGAGACATGAGTGGAGCAGGGGACATGTACTACTGGGGAGGTGCACCCCTGGCCCAGGGAGAGAGGGGTAGCATGGCTTCATTGGACAGGTGAGACTCCTTGGTGGCGTATTGTAGATATATCAGGGGTATTCACATCCAAGCCTGCAGGTCCGGACCAGGGCTTAAAATGAACACCCACCACCTGCCAAACGCGGGTACATTTTGTCATTGGTGGGTCAGATGTCTGTTTCACCAGCCATGTTGGTGGGTGGCCAGGGTTCCACAGTGCCAGCATGTCACTCACATTTGTGAATAAAAATAGTTTAGTATGATTTAATGCTGCAGTAGCTATTTTCAAAATATTTCTGCAGTTTTTGTTTCATAGCTGGTAAATGAATCACACAAAGTCAAAGAACTACAAATCTTATAGCCTATTCCACCTCTCACTGTGTGCATGTCAGGAGCTGAGTGAAAGATTCATTTTTAGAAGCTTTGTGCACAGGCATAAACGTTGGTCCAATTTACTTGAAGATGAAGTCTACTGAAGTAAGACTTTGTCCTTGTGTTTCCTGGCTATTTATATTTGTTTTGTTCACAAGCTAGGTTGTTTATCAATGTTTGAGTTTCAACTGCTAGGAAAGAGAAGACAAGGCTGCTGCTTGTCAGACTCAATCTCACAGGACAAACATGACTCCAGTCGCGTTACCACGGTAACCTCCCGTCCTTAAAGGGGCAGGGGATCATTTTTGTTAAGTGTCAGGTCACAAAAAATTTAATTAAACACTATACCACATTACTTCTTAACACTAATACATTTATTGTTTTAGAAACATTACAAAGCGTGCTCATCTGTGTTGTTGGATATAATTTACGGGAGGAAATATTTTGGATGGTAAAAAAAAACTGAGTGGCTGGTAGATCTTTAAATCTACCTGCCACAGTGGCTGGTGGACCAAAAAGTTAATTTTAGGACTGGTCCGGACCACTGCTGTTTTTCTGTTCTACCTGATAATGAATTGTACCCACCTGGGGTCCCAGGTCTAAGTCAGTCCCTAATTAGAGGGGAGGAATGATATTCAACAGTGGAACTGGATTCAAGGTCCAGATTTGGAATTTGCCTGCACTACTGTAAGTCGCTTTGGATGAAGTGTTGTATATATTCTCTTACCTGATTGGCCAGCACCCTGAGGAAAGGCCCCGCCACTTCCTGGAGACAGCCGGAGCTGCCGGAGGTCATCGCCATGCTCAACTACAGACTGGACCCCGTTAAGAGCAATGCTGCCGCCTACCTGCAGCACCTCACCTTTAAGAACGACAAGGTAATATATATACACCTGCAGCACCTCACCTTTAAAAACGACAAGGTAATATATATACACCTGCAGCACCTCACCTTTAAGAACGACAAGGTAATATACACTGCTCAAAAAAATTAAGGGAACACTTAAACAACACAATGTAACTCCAAGTCAATCACACTTCTGTGAAATCAAACTGTCCACTTAGGAAGCAACACTGATTGACAATAAATTTCACATGCTGTTGTGCAAATGGAATAGACAAAAGGTGGAAATTATAGGAAATTAGCAAGACACCCCCAAAAAAGGAGTGATTCTGCAGGTGGTGACCACAGACCACTTCTCAGTTCCTATGCTTCCTGGCTGATGTTTTGGTCACTTTAGAATGCTGGCGGTGCTCTCACTCTAGTGGTAGCATGAGACGGAGTCTACAACCCACACAAGTGGCTCAGGTAGTGCAGTTCATCCCGGATGGCACATCAATGCGAGCTGTGGCAAAAAGGTTTCCTGTGTCTGTCAGCGTAGTGTCCAGAGCATGGAGGCGCTACCAGGAGACAGGCCAGTACATCAGGAGACGTGGAGGAGGCCGTAGGAGGGCAACAACCCAGCAGCAGGACCGCTACCTCCGCCTTTGTGCAAGGAGGTGCACTGCCAGAGCCCTGCAAAATGACCTCCAGCAGGCCACAAATGTGCATGTGTCAGCATATGGTCTCACAAGGGGTCTGAGGATCTCATCTCGGTACCTAATGGCAGTCAGGCTACCTCTGGCGAGCACATGGAGGGCTGTGCGGCCCCACAAAGAAATGCCACCCCACACCATGACTGACCCATCGCCAAACCGGTCATGCTGGAGGATGTTGCAGGCAGCAGAACGTTCGCCACGGCGTCTCCAGACTCTGTCACGTCTGTCACATGTGCTCACGTGCTCAGTGTGTACCTGCTTTCATTTGTGAAGAGCACAGGGCGCCAGTGGTGAATTTGCCAATCTTGGTGTTCTCTAGCAAATGCCAAACGTCCTGCACGGTGTTGGGCTGTAAGCACAACCCCCACCTGTGGACGTCGGGCCCTCATACCACCCTCATGGAGTCTGTTTCTGACCGTTTGAGCAGACACATGCACATTTGTGGCCTGCTGGAGGTCATTTTGCAGGGCTCTGGCAGTGCACCTCCTTGCACAAAGGCGGAGGTAGCGGTCCTGCTGCTGGGTTGTTGCCCTCCTACGGCCTCCTCCACGTCTCCTGATGTACTGGCCTGTCTCCTGGTAGCGCCTCCATGCTCTGGACACTACGCTGACAGACACACAAACCTTTTTGCCACAGCTCGCATTGATGTGGCATCCTGGATGAACTGCACTACCTGAGCCACTTGTGTGGGTTGTAGACTCCGTCTCATGCTACCACTAGAGTGAGAGCACCGCCAGCATTCAAAAGTGACCAAAACATCAGCCAGGAAGCATAGGAACTGAGAAGTGGTCTGTGATCACCACCTGCAGAATCACTCCTTTTTTGGGGGTGTCTTGCTAATTGCCTATAATTTCCACCTTTTGTCTATTCCATTTGCACAACAGCATGTGAAATTTATTGTCAATCAGTGTTGCTTCCTAAGTGGACAGTTTGATTTCACAGAAGTGTGATTGACTTGGAGTTACATTGTGTTGTTTAAGTGTTCCCTTTATTTTTTTGAGCAGTGTATATACACCTGCAGCACCTCACCTTTAAGAACGACAAGGTAATATATATACACCTGCAGCACCTTACCTTTAAGAACGACAAGGTAATATATATACACCTGCAGCACCTCACCTTTAAGAACGACAAGGTAATATATATACACCTGCAGCACCTCACCTTTAAGAACGACAAGGTAATATATATATACACCTGCAGCACCTGCGACCTATATATATATATCTCACCTTTTTAAGAATGACAAGGCAATATGTGACTTGCTCTATGATAATCAGTCACATTGACCCCAAAACCATTTGGAGTTTTAGACCGTGCTGTAAAGAAGAGAATGGTATCTTTTGTAAGGAGGCCTCTCTACTCCAAATATCCAACGAGTTGCATGTCATTACATGTTGAGTCCCCACACCATGTTTTTGAGAGAAACTAGGTCAAAGTTTGCAGTTCGTTTTAAGACCTTTATTCAAATAATGAATACGAAAACACAAAACATGAAATCCAGTAACATGTTCTTTCTCTCTCACACATACGCGCTACATATACATTCCATCTGGCTCTAACTATACCGACATTGTTGTTGCGTACACATGTATACGTGACCACATTTGTACACATACAAGCAACAGAATGTATTGGCTGCATTCACTTAATGTTCACACGTGCACATACATGACAGAGAAACACTTGGAAAGACTAAGGGTCACAACCATATGTGCAGAGACTACATGCGGCGTGCACGTGTTTGAACATGTACACACACACACACACACACACACGTGCACATATCATGTAGTCCCTGCACATATTATGGTTGTGACCCTTCGTCTTTCCAAGTCAGATTCCATTCGGAGAGGCTTGGGAGGATAAATAATGAATCAGTTGCCACGTTAAATAATATATCTTATAATTTCATGTCACAGAGAATGTGTTTAGGCTATATTCAAACACATTTTCCCTATGTCACACGATCCTGGGGACAGCACATGCAGATGTGCCCAAACGACCCTCTCACAAACCCAGGACATGACAGTCACACAGAGTAAACCTCTGAATAGAGCTAAACCAGAGAAGGGGATGGAGGGGGTGAGAGGTAATATGGGTCAGAGTAAGCTCTGGTCTCTCTAAGCAGCAACTAAAAGGAGAAACGTTAAAGACAATATGACCGCACGGCACCAGAGTACAGACTGACCGTCTCTCTGGGTCCGATTCATGTGGGCCTTGATTAGTCTTTGCCGCTGTTCTGCTGGTTTGAGCTGTTCAACGTTCCATACAAATCTAAGTATCAAGATTTAGGAAAGCACTCACCATGATCACGCATCAAAGTTTTGCACTTGGGCCACACAGAAGGTCTGAAATGTCGGCCTCTTAAATCCATCCTGGGAGTGGCATCGCGTGGACATCTGTCAAATTGTTGATGTAGTGGATGATTCTCCGAATGTCGTCGTAGGACGGCACCCGTCTGCTGGCAATACAACCACCACACCGCTTCTTCAACCACCACACCGCTTTTTCAACCACCACACCGCTTCTTCAACCACCACACGCTTCTTCAACCACCACACCGCTTCTTCAACCACCACACCGCTTCTTCAACCACCACACCGCTACTACAACCACCACACCGCTACTACAACCACCACACCGCTTCTTCAACCACCACACCGCTTCTTCAACCACCACACCGCTTCTTCAACCACCACACCGCTTCTTCAACCACCACACCGCTTCTTCAACCACCACACCGCTTCTTCAACCACCACACCGCTTCTTCAACCACCACACCGCTTCTTCAACCACCACACCGCTTCTTCAACCACCACACCGCTTCTTCAACCACCACACCGCTTCTTCAACCACTACACCGCTTCTTCAACCACCACACCGCTACTACAACCACCACACCGCTTCTTCAACCACCACACCGCTTCTTCCTTGGAGCCACACCGTGTTCCTTCTAGAACCTTATCACTGCAGTCAGCTTGTCTGTAGAAATTCTGAAACCAGAAAGTCAATTATTTAAAAGTGCTGAACAGTCATTCTGAAAAGCACTTTTTTTCTCTCCTGGCTAAATACCAGGAAGTTTGAAAAGACAGGCTGAGTGGGCGTGGAGCTTATATTCATGAGCTCGCCTTGACTGACAGCTCTTTGAAAAGCCTTTGTCAAGCAACTTGGATGCAGTGTTGCAGTAAAATCACCTCAAGCAAATGTGGTGAAACACAAAGAACCTCAAACAATGTTGCATCAATTATGGAATTGCATCAATGATATATTTCTATATATTTTATATACATCTCCCGTTCAGAATGTATTTTGTGATGTGGTTCACAGCAGCACTGACACGTGTTGACTTGACAACTGCGTATGAGTTTTGAAAGAGACCCCCCCTTTGTTCCATGCTGACTGAAGACCCAGCTAGCCAGTATCTAGCGAACACCAGACACAGATGAAAGGGGAAACACATAAGTATCTTTTCCATAGATGAATAGGGTAAACTCTAATTATATTTTCTGAAAACCTACAGTCACATTTTGGCCCCAGTAGAGTAGCCATGGCACCAGCGATCTTGACAATGAGCACTAGATGTTTTTCATCAGAAAAGACGAATAGCAATAAATAATTATTTAAGTCCGTCAATATCATAATCTATTCTAGTCGATACATTTAAAACTGATATCAACACACACACAAATGACACAACCTGCACTCATTGAAATGCATGCGTGAACACACACACACACACACACACACACACACACACACACACACACACACACACACACACACACACACACTTTTATTAGTATTGTAAATGGGTCATGTTTGATATTAAGATATTTGGTTACTGTAGATGGCCATTTCATGTATTTATGTAACCTGTCTTGGACAAATATAAACACACACACATGTTTATTATTTCTCTTTTTTCCCCTCTCTGCATTGTTGGGAAGGGCCGTAAGCAGGTCACTGTTAGTCTACATCTGTTTACCTGTAACGTGTACGCTAATAATCAGGAAGCAGGTTCAGGGAGGGAATTTAATAAATAAACCAACATGGAACAAAACAAGAAACACAAGTAGTGTACAGACATGGAACATATAAACAGAAACAATAACGCCTGGGGAATGAACCAAAGGGAGTGACGGATGTATTAGAGGTAATCAAGAAGGTGATGGAGTCCAGGTGAGTCTCATGAAGCGCAGGTGCGCGTAACGATGGTGTCTGGTGTGTGTAATGATGAGTACACTGGTGACAACGAGCGCCAGAGAGGAGGAGCGAGAGTAGACGTAACATTAGCCCAATCATGTGACTAATAAACATTTATTCTATTTGACAAATACATTCCCCACTTCTCATGGTCAGTCACTCCCTCAACTACAAACACACACACAGGTCCCATAAGTTACTAGCTACATAGAAATCTAGGTTGCATGGGCAGAACATCCCCCACTTCTCTCTCTCCCATGCCACACATTCACTCTCACTCACGCGCACACACATACACACACACTTGGCTTTAATACACACAAGGTAATATATACACCTATAGCACCCACATCACCTTTAAGAACGACAAGGTCATATCTTTATCTATACACACTTCCTTTATATACACAAATGGTACCTGCAGCACGTCACCTTCACACCCACAGCTTTACAGCCCCTTGCATATCTATCTCAATTACCTCGTACCCCTGCACATCGACTCTGTACTGGTACCCCGTGTATATAGCCAAGTTATCATTAGTCATTATGTATTTATATACTTTTGTTATTAAGTGTTATAGCTTTTCTATAATTTTTTTTCTATTTTCTTTCTCTCTGCATTGTTGAAGGGCCCGTAAGTAAGCATTTCACTGTTAGTCCACACTTGTTGTTTACGAAGCATGTGACAAATAAAATTAGATTTGATTACCCACACACCCTTTATCTAGTCATAAACACAGCCATGCTGCGGGCTACCTAGCTACTGTCTTTCATGTCAGAATGAGAGCCACACACAACCACTAACACCTCTCCCTCCTTCCCTCTCCCTCCTTCCCTCTCCCTCCTTCCCTCTACCTCCGTCCCCTCCCTTCTCTCTCCCTCGTTCCCTCCCTTCTCTCTCCCTCGTTCCCTCCCTTCTCTCTCCCTCGTTCCCTCCCTTCTCTCTCCCTCGTCCCCTCCCTTCTCGTCCCCTCTCCTTCCTCTCTCTCCCCTCCAGGTGAAGACAGATGTCCGTCGTATGAAAGGTATCCCATCCCTGGTGTCCATGTTAGACAACCCTAAGAAGGAGGTCCACCACGCCGCCTGCGGAGCGCTCAAAAACATCTCTTACGGACGAGAAGCTGACAATAAGATCGCCATCAAGAACTGTGATGGAGTACCGGCCCTGGTCAGACTGCTGAGGAAGACCAGAGACCAGGACCTGACTGATACTATCACAGGTAATACTACTGCGGTTACGACTAGTGTACTACTGCGGTTACGACTAGTGTACTACTGCGGTTACGACTAGTGTACTACTGCGGTTACGACTAGTGTACTACTGCGGTTACGACTAGTGTACTACTGCGGTTACGACTAGTGTACTACTGCGGTTACGACTAGTGTACTACTGCGGTTACGACTAGTGTACTACTGCGGTTACGACTAGTGTACTACTGCGGTTACGACTAGTGTACTACTGCGGTTACGACTAGTGTACTACTGCGGTTACGACTAGTGTACTACTGCGGTTACGACTAGTGTACTACTGCGGTTACGACTAGTGTACTACTGCGGTTACGACTAGTGTACTACTGCGGTTACGACTAGTGTACTACTGCGGTTACGACTAGTGTACTACTGCGGTTACGACTAGTGTACTACTGCGGTTACGACTAGTGTACTACTGCGGTTACGACTAGTGTACTACTGCGGTTACGACTAGTGTACTACTGCGGTTACGACTAGTGTACTACTGCGGTTACGACTAGTGTACTACTGCGGTAAGTGGGAAACGGTAGTGTGTGGTGATGATGATGATCCGTCACCCTCTTCCTCAGGCACGCTGTGGAATCTGTCGTCTCACGACTCAGTGAAGATGGAGATCGTTGACCACGCCCTGCACGCCCTCTCAGACGAGGTGATGGTAGCTCACTCGGGCTGGGAGAGAGGGAACGAGGCAGGAGGAGAGGAGAACCTCAAACCACGACACCTGGAGTGGGAGACGTCCCTCACCAACACAGCTGGCTGCCTGAGGTACGGAGAGGGGGAGAGGGATGGATTGTACAAGGAGAGGAAAAAAAGAAGGGTGATATGGCCATAATATCATATCATAATATGTTTCTAATTTTTTACGGTATTTTAAAGTTTCTGAATAATAAAAGTTGTAAATATGTTTTATGCTTCAACATTGACTGTAGAATTGCAACAAATGAATTCTTAATGATTTTATTGGTCTTTTTCCATTCTGATGGTTTTATACTCAACCAAGCTAGGACCAAACTGACTGTGATGTCGTCCAATTTGTCAAACTTTTCATTTAACTTAGCGCTGTATCAAAATATCATGATAGACCGTATTGTAAAAATACATACCAGTATTGAAGATGTATCAGCCTGCCCTAAAACAGTCATGTATAGTCCATGAGTGACTGGTAGCTGTGTGTTGGTCTTGCAGTGCTGTGTGTGTGTGTGTGCATGTCTGTTGGTCTTGCAGTGCTGTGTGTGTGTGTATGTACATGTCTGTTGGTCTTGCAGTGCTGTGTGTGTATGTACATGTCTGTACAGGTGTGCCTGAGGAATTCCCAGAAGGTAGGGCAGAGTGGGAATGTGCTGTGTTCTCCAGTGGGTGTGTCTGTCTCTGTTAAAGGCAGGCTACAACACAATGACTTGCCCAGTAACCTAATCTACGATCTCACTGTCTCCTCACTAGACTGGAGTTTAACAAACACAGGTTGCGTCCTAAATGTCCCCCTATCTCCTATATGGGCATCCCTAACATTAGTGCACCACATAGAGAATAGGGTGCTTTTTGGGACGTGACCACACTCTTTCAGTCTCTGAAAGCAACACACTGACATAGGACCACTCAGTGTTTCCCTACTAATGGTTGTGTTGTGTGCTGGAATCCTATTGTGGCCATTGATTGTAGCCTCTCTCATTCCTCTCTCTCCCTCCCTCACTCCCTCTCTCTCTGCCCATTTTATTCTGTCCCCCTCTGTTTCTGTATTGCTTGTTTTTTTTGCTTTCTCACACACCCCTTCTCTCCCTCTCCTCCCCCCTCTCTCTCCCTCTCCTCCCCCCTCTCTCTCCCGCACTCTCTGAAACAGGAACGTGAGCTCAGAGCGCAGTGAGGCCAGGAGGAAGCTGAGAGAGTGCACAGGATTGGTCGACTCGCTCATGTACATCGTCCAATCACAGATCAACCTGAAAGACGTGGACAACAAGGTGTGGCCCAAGGCTATTTTTCTTAAGATCCTGAACTTTGATTGTGTGTCCGCATGTATTTTAATCCTGTTCTCCTTTTCCTTCCTCTTATCCCTTTCTCTCTCTCGCCCTCCCTCACCCTCTCTCTTTCCCTCCCACACCCTCTCTCTCTGTCTCCAGCTGATAGAGAACAGTATGTGTCTGCTGAGGAATCTGTCCTATCAGGTACTGTTGTAGTTGATATTGTTCTCCTTTCTGTTTCTTTCTACAGTGTTTCATCCTGCCTTTTTAGTAATGTGTTGTGACCTTTTGAATTGTACTTTAAAGAGATTCTCTGGTACTTCTGTAGACTTTTTAGCCTGTAGTTCTTAGTGTCGCATGGTATATCCAAACTTCTGTACTTTTTCCAGTACCAGCTCATGACAAAGGGTTCGGTACTCGATAAAAAGAAAATGTTTGGTGCTTCTGTCAAATGAGTGTCACGTCGTCTACTGATTGAGAGAGGATCGCGTTTGTTTATCAGCGCAGCCGAGGTCCCCTTATGGTGTGAGAGTCCGGTACCTGCTCCACTTCCCCATGGCTAGCACTAGCCTGCCCTGGGGAAACACTGCATCACTGGGAGGCTGCATCACCATGGCTAGCACTAGCCTGTCCTGGGGAAACACTGCATCACTGGGAGGCTGGGCTGCATCACCATGGCTAGCACTAGCCTGTCCTGGGGAAACACTGCATCACTGGGAGGCTGGGCTGCATCACCATGGCTAGTACTAGCCTGTCCTGGGGAAACACTGCATCACTGGGAGGCTGCATCACCATGGCTAGCACTAGCCTGTCCTGGGGAAACACTGCATCACCATGGCTAGCACTAGCCTGTCCTGGGGAAACACTGCATCACTGGGAGGCTGCATCACCATGGCTAGCACTAGCCTGTCCTGGGGAAACACTGCATCACTGGGAGGCTGCATCAACATGGCTAGCACTAGCCTGTCCTGGGGAAACACTGCATCACTGGGAGGCTGCATCAACATGGCTAGCACTAGCCTGGGGAAACACTGCATCACTAGGAGGCTGGGCTGCATCACCATGGCTAGCACTAGCCTGTCCTGGGGAAACACTGCATCACTGGGAGGCTGGGCTGCATCACCATGTTGCACAGAAGTTAACACTTGAATAAAGCAACACGGCATGTAGAAATGTTGAAACTGTTAATCGCAAAACAATGTCCATTACAGACTAGAACACTTTACAGTGCAAGAAGATACTGGTAGCTTCCAGCTTTGTAGGCTAGTTTTCCTTGCTAACTTACAGCTGAAGCTAACGTCAATTCACTACCTTAGTACCTTGTTTGTGATAACATGCCTTGAACAAAATCGGACATTTAAAATGTAATAATATTGAACTCGAAGATGTGTCTGGATCAGGTGCCATGGTATCGTTTTTTTGCCACAGTATCGTTTTGGTACAGTATTGTTTTGGTACAGTATCGAGTGTTGTGATACTTAACCTGGTATCTGTATCGAAGTTTAAATTCTGGCATCGTGACAACACTGTTCACAGGTCTGAAAGTAGTGCCAGCGAGCCACAAGTGGTCCCTGAAAATCGCATACTACGTCACATATGTATAGATATGTGCACAACGTCAGTGCTCTTGCTAGCTGTCACTCAAATTGCGAGGGGCTGAAGCTCATTGGCTAGAACTTGAAATCCTCGGGGGCTGACCCACATGGGGGACAATGTAGGCAAATGGCGCAGTATAGTTCCCAGAAAAAGTTACTTTCAAACTAGGGATTTCGTGGCTAATTGAGTTAAGACAGTAATTCTGCTCCTAGATTCTGAATGTATGAACAACACGTTGACACATCAGCCCAAAGCCGGAGGGGTAATGAAAATACGTAGTAGGCACCAAAGTTTCGCAGCATGTGTTTAAATAAGCAATATTATACTATATGATTGTAAACTTGACTTGACCTTAGGTTCACCGGGAGGTGCCGGGCGCTGAGCGCTACCAGGAAGCCATGTCCCTCAACCAGGGCCCCGCCCCCTCCACTGGAAAGACCAACCGCTTCAGCTCCCGCAGGGGCAAAGGTCAGTGTGTGGGTGCCTGTCTGTCTTGCCTGTCTGAGAGTGTTTATATTATTTGTCTGTGGAAGGAAGGCAGATGGAGAGTGACGCAATTGTTGACTTTAGTGTGTGTGAGTATGCACAGTAAAGTGACAGTGTAGCAGGAAAGCGAGACAGCAGAGAACCAGTGGTTAGCCTGGGATGTTGAATGCTATTTACCCCCATCCTAAAGAATGTTCAGTATCACTCCTTAATGTCTGTGTGTCTGATGTCTGTGTGATGGAAATGATTTGTTTCTCTATTTGTGAACAGACATTTTGTTTTTGATGGTTTGTCTTTGTGCTGGCGTGCATGTTGGTGTGTGTTTTTGCTGCGATAGTTTCTAATCTAATCCTACATTTGATCTATGCTGGTGCTTTGGTGGGAGGAGGTGTCTTGGTGGCTGGGTCACTGCTGCTGTTCTCGCTTGACTCAAATCATCCTCTCTCCTATCATTTATTCCTCCCTCATTCTGCTGTCCTTCTGTCTGCTGTGGAACAGATGACTGGTGTTCTAAAGGTAAGCTCTGACTCTCTGACCTCTGCTTGTCTGCTGGTTAGAGCATTAATTAGGACTGGCTAATGATGTCAGTCTCCTAACTCTATGCATGCATTGTCATGCTCTCTGCCGTCTCCTAGAGGACGGTGTGTGTAAGAGAGGCAGTGTGCAGCGTGTGTGTAAGAGAGGCAGTGTGCAAGAGAGGCAGTGTGCAGCGTGTGTGTAAGAGAGGCAGTGTGCAGCGTGTGTGTCAGAGAGGCAGTGTGCAGCGTGTGTGTCAGAGAGGCAGCGTGTGTGTCAGAGAGGCAGCGTGTGTGTCAGAGAGGCAGCGTGTGTGTCAGAGAGGCAGCGTGTGTGTCAGAGAGGCAGCGTGTGTGTCAGAGAGGCAGCGTGTGTGTCAGAGAGGCAGCGTGTGTGTCAGAGAGGCAGCGTGTGTGTCAGAGAGGCAGCGTGTGTGTCAGAGAGGCAGCGTGTGTGTCAGAGAGGCAGCGTGTGTGTCAGAGAGGCAGCGTGTGTGTCAGAGAGGCAGCGTGTGTGTCAGAGAGGCAGCGTGTGTGTCAGAGAGGCAGCGTGTGTGTCAGAGAGGCAGCGTGTGTGTCAGAGAGGCAGCGTGTGTGTCAGAGAGGCAGCGTGTGTGTCAGAGAGGCAGCGTGTGTGTCAGAGAGGCAGCGTGTGTGTCAGAGAGGCAGTGTGCAGCGTGTGTGTAAGAGAGGCAGCATGTGTGAGTCTGTGTTAGCATGTGTGCTCCTACCTAGCGGCTTTTTCAGTGGCTCACAGAGGTGTGGTTCTAGAGCACCATAGCGGGCAGGGGGTTCTGGAGCACCATAGCGGGCAGGGGGTTCTGGAGCACCATAGAGGGCAGGGGGTTCTGGAGCACCATAGCGGGCAGGGGGTTCTGGAGCACCGCAGTGTGGGCAGGGGGTTCTAGAGCACCGCAGTGTGGGCAGGGGGTTCTAGAGCACCGCAGTGTGGGCAGGGGGTTCTAGAGCACCGCAGTGTGGGCAGGGGGTTCTAGAGCACCGCAGTGTGGGCAGGGGGTTCTAGAGCACCGCAGTGTGGGCAGGGGGTTCTAGAGCACCGCAGTGTGGGCAGGGGGTTATTGAGTGTTCTGTGCGTCTGTTTCTGAGTGTTCTGATGTTCTGTTGCAGGGAGAAATGAGGACGGAGCCGATATGATTGACATTCCAAAGAGGACTACACCTGCCAAAGGTAACACAGTATAAAGTGGCATCATGTAGACTGGAATATGTTTCTCCTGTCCACTCCTCTGTTGTACTGATCTGAAAGAAGTGACCAGGTGAAGCTAAGCCAGCCTAATGAGCTTCCATCACATTGTTTTCACCTGTGAAGTTTTCCCCCAATCATGCTGCTTTCAAGACAACTGGGAAACAAGGTCAAATCATGTCAGTGATCTTCAGGTCTGAAATTTCGAGCTCTGTGAGGAGGCCCGAGTTTCTAACTTGGAATTCCAAGGAATGACCGTTCAAAGTGACCCCCCCCCCGAGCTCCCAGTTCTCTTGAACTCCCTGAAGTCTGAGATTTCTGAATGCAGCAACAGTGCAGGTGTAAATGAGAAGACAAGGAGACGTGTCTTCATGTTTCTAACACCTCTCCCTCCGTGTCCGTCCAGGTTATGAGTTGTTGTTCCAGCCGGAGGTGGTGTGTGTCTTCATGTTTCTAACACCTCTCCCTCCGTGTCCGTCCAGGTTATGAGTTGTTGTTCCAGCCGGAGGTGGTGCGTGTCTTCATGTTTCTAACACCTCTCCCTCCGTGTCCGTCCAGGTTATGAGTTGTTGTTCCAGCCGGAGGTGGTACGTGTCTTCATGTTTCTAACACCTCTCCCTCCGTGTCCGTCCAGGTTATGAGTTGTTGTTCCAGCCGGAGGTGGTGTGTGTCTTCATGTTTCTAACACCTCTCCCTCCGTGTCCGTCCAGGTTATGAGTTGTTGTTCCAGCCGGAGGTGGTGCGTGTCTACATGTTTCTAACACCTCTCCCTCCGTGTCCGTCCAGGTTATGAGTTGTTGTTCCAGCCGGAGGTGGTGCGTGTCTTCATGTTTCTAACACCTCTCCCTCCGTGTCCGTCCAGGTTATGAGTTGTTGTTCCAGACGGAGGTGGTGCGTGTCTTCATGTTTCTAACACCTCTCCCTCCGTGTCCGTCCAGGTTATGAGTTGTTGTTCCAGATGGAGGTGGTGCGTGTCTTCATGTTTCTAACACCTCTCCCTCCGTGTCCGTCCAGGTTATGAGTTGTTGTTCCAGACGGAGGTGGTGCGTGTCTTCATGTATCTAACACCTCTCCCTCCGTGTCCGTCCAGGTTATGAGTTGTTGTTCCAGCCGGAGGTGGTGCGTGTCTTCATGTTTCTAACACCTCTCCCTCCGTGTCCGTCCAGGTTATGAGTTGTTGTTCCAGATGGAGGTGGTGCGTGTCTTCATGTTTCTAACACCTCTCCCTCCGTGTCCGTCCAGGTTATGAGTTGTTGTTCCAGCCGGAGGTGGTACGTCTCTACATGTTTCTAACACCTCTCCCTCCGTGTCCGTCCAGGTTATGAGTTGTTGTTCCAGCCGGAGGTGGTGCGTGTCTTCATGTTTCTAACACCTCTCCCTCCGTGTCCGTCCAGGTTATGAGTTGTTGTTCCAGCCGGAGGTGCTGCGTGTCTTCATGTTTCTAACACCTCTCCCTCCGTGTCCGTCCAGGTTATGAGTTGTTGTTCCAGATGGAGGTGGTGCGTGTCTTCATGTTTCTAACACCTCTCCCTCCGTGTCCGTCCAGGTTATGAGTTGTTGTTCCAGCCGGAGGTGGTACGTGTCTACACCTCTCTGCTGAAGGAGAGTAAGAACCCCACCGTGCTGGAAGCCTCCGCCGGAGCCGTGCAGAACCTGTGTGCCGGACGCTGGACCGTGAGTCAACCACAACACCACACACCTTGAGACACCACGGCCTGTTAGTTTAACACAACCACCACCAGGCCTGTTAGTTTAACACAACCACCACCAGGCCCAACACCACCACACACCTTGAGACACCACGGCCTGTTAGTTTAACACAACCACCACCAGGCCCAACACCACCACACACCTTGAGACACCAGGGCCTGTTTAACACAACCACCACCAGGTCCACACATCCGTTTCAGCCTCCTTACTTGACCTCTAACAGAACCCTTTACACCTGGACCGTAAGTCAACCACAGTAGAATCACAAACTCCACCTCCAACCAAGACACCACCTTTCTAGACCCTTATTAAACCACAGTCTAGTACTCAAAAAACAGTCTGTCCATTTCCTGAACACAGATACACTAGAATAATCATTGATCTGTATGTATTCCCTCTGTGTCTCAGTATGGGCGGTATATCCGTGCGTTGTTGCGTCAGGAGAAGGGTCTTCCCATGATGACAGAGCTGTTGGCCCATGGGAACGACCGGGTGGTCAGGGCCATGTCTGGAGCTCTGAGGAACCTGGCTATCGACGCTCGCAACAGAGACCTGCTCGGTTAGTACTGTTTCCGTGGAACTGTTTTTTGCTCTCCCTATTTCTCTCGTTCTCCCTCTCTTTCTTCCTCTCTCTCTCGCGCTCTCTTTGAGCCAACCTGTGTTATTAAATACTATAGCTGTATATCTCTAACTCTGTAGGTAAACATGCAGTTCCCCACCTGGTATCCAACCTGCCTGGTGGGGGTCAGAGCCAGCCTGTGAGGGCTCTGTCAGAGGAGACGGTGGTGTCTGTACTGAGCACCCTTCATGAGGTACTGGGCTCCAGCCTGGACGCTGCCAAGATCCTCAGAGCCTCGCAGGGCATCGAGAGACTGGTGCTCATCAATAAGGACGGGTAAGCTGGTGTGTGTGTGACCAATATAGGTGCATGTGTCTCTATCCATCAGTAAGGATGATGTAGAACAGGAGTGTCAAACTCAATCTCTGGTGGGCTGAGGGTCTGCAGGGTTTCTCCCTTTGATCAATTAGACACTAATTGAAAGGAAATACCAAAAACCAAAAGAGCCACGTCCCTCCAGAGATGTGGTTGACCTCCACCCGGGGTGGACTGGGGGTGGGGGGTGTGGTTAACCTCTACCCGGGGTGGACTGGAGGGGGTGTGGTTGACCTCCACCCGGGGTGGACTGGGGGTGTGGTTGACCTCCACCCGGGGTGGACTGGGGGTGGGGGGGTGTGGTTGACCTCCGCTCGGGGTGGACTAGGGGTGTGTGGTTGATCTCCACCCGTGGTGGTGGACTGGGGGGGGTGTGGTTGACCTCCACCCGGGGTGGTTGACCTCCACCCGGGGTGGACTTGGGGGGGGGGGGGGGTTGATCTCCACCCGGGGTGGACTGTGGGGGGGTGTGGTTGACCTCCACCCGGGGTGGACTGGAGGGGGTGTGGTTGACCTCCACCCGGGGTGGACTGGGGGGGTGTAGTTGAATCACCTCTTTCTGTTTGCTGCTGTTTCTCTTTCTGAGTCCTCTAGTTCTCTCTCCTGATAGGAACCGGTCAGAGCGAGAGGTGCGTGGTGCAGGCCTGATACTACAGTTAGTTTGGGGCTATAAGGAGTTGAGGAAGACCCTGGAGAAGGATGGCTGGAAGAAGACAGACTTCATGGTGAACCTCAATCCGCCTAACAGCACCCAGCCCCGGGTCAACGGAGGATATGAAGACAGTACGCTGCCGCTCATAGACAGGGGTGAGACAGACAATAACATCTAGCTAAATCAAATCAAATTTTATTTGTCACATACACATGGTTAGCAGATGTTAATGCGAGTGTAGCGAAATGCTTGTGCTTCTAGTTCCGACAATGCAGTAATAACCGAGTAATCTAACCTAACAATTTCACAACTACCTTATACACACAGTATAAAGGAATGAAGAATATGTACATAAAAATATATGAATGAGTGATGGTACAGAACGGCATAGGCACGATGCAGTAGATTGTATCGAGTACAGTATGTACAGTGGGGGGAACAAGTATTTGACACACTGCTGATTTGGCAGGTGTTCCTACTTACAAAGCATGTAGAGGTCTAATTTTTATAGGTACATTTCAACTGTGAGAGTCTAAAACAGTCTAAAAACAAAAATCCAGAAGATCACATTGTATGATTTTTAAGTAATTCATTTGCATTTTATTGCATGACATAAGTATTTGATCACCTACCAACCAGTAAGAATTCCGGCTCACAGACCTGTTAGTTTTTCTTCCTGTTCTCCACTCATTACCTGTATTAACTGCACCTGTTTGAACTCGTTACCTGTATAAAAGACACCTGTCCACACACTCAATCAAACAGACTCCAACCTCTCCACAATGGCCAAGACCAGAGAGCTGTGTAAGGACATCAGGGATAAAATTGTAGACCTGCACAGGTTTGGGATGGGCTACAGGACAATAGGCAAGCAGCTTGGTGAGAAGGCAACAACTGTTAGCGCAATTAGTAGAAAATGGAAGAAGTTCAAGATGACGCTCAATCACAATCGGTCTGAGGCTCCATGCAAGATCTCACCTCGTGGGGCATCAATGATCATGAGGAAGGTGAGGGATCAGCCCAGAACTACACGGCAGGACCTGGTCAATGACCTGAAGAGAGCTGGGACCACAGTCTCAAAGAAAACCATTAGTAACACACTACGCCGTCATGGATTAAAATTCTGCAGCGCACGCAAGATCCCCCTGCTCAAGCCAGCGCTTGTCCAGGCCCGTCTGAAGTTTGCCAATGACCATCTGGATGATCCAGAGGAGGAATGGGAGAAGGTCATGTTGTCTAATGAGACAAAAATAGAGCTTTTTGGTCTAATTTCCACTCGCCGTGTTTGGAGGAAGAAGAAGGATGAGTACAACCCCAACAACACCATCCCAACCGTGAAGCATGGAGGTGGAAACATCATTCTTTGGGGATGCTTTTCTGCAAAGGGGACAGGACGACTACACCGTATTGAGGGGAGGATGGATGGGGCCATGTATTGCGAGATCTTGGCCAACAACCTCCTTCCCTCAGTAAGAGCATTGAAGATGGGTCGTGGCTGGGTATTCCAGCATGACAACGACCTGAAATACACAGCCAGGGCAACTAAGGAGTGGCTCCGTAAGAAGCATCTCAAGGTCCTGGAGTGGCCTAGCCAGTCTCCAGACCTGAACCCAATAGAAAATCTTTGGAGGGAGCTGAAAGTCCGTATTGCCCAGCGACAGCCCCGAAACCTGAAGGATCTGGAGAAGGTCTGTATGGAGGAGTGGGCCAAAATCCCTGCTGCAATGTGTGCAAACCTGGTCAAGAACTACAGGAAACGTATGATCTCTGTAATTGCAAACAAGGGTTTCTGTACCAAATATTAAGTTTTTCTTTTCTGATGTATCAAATACTTATGTCATGCAATAAAATGCAAATTATTACTTAAAAATCATACAATGTGATTTTCAGGATTTTTGCTTTAGATTCCGTCTCTCACAGTTGAAGTGTACCTATGATAAAAAATTACAGACCTCTACATGCTTTGTAAGTAGGAAAACCTGCAAAATAGACAGTGTATCAAATACTTGTTCTCCCCACTGTACATATGAGATGAGTAATGTAGGGTATGTAAACATATTAACGTGGCATTGTTTAAAGTGGCTAGTGATAAATTTTTTACATCAATTTTTACATTATTAAAGTGGCTGGAGTTGGCAGCAGCCACTCAATGTTAGTGGTGGCTGTTTAACAGTCTGATGGCCTTGAGATAGAAGCTGTTTTTCAGTCTCTCGGTCCCTGCTTTGATGCACCTGTACTGACCTCGCCTTCTGGATGGAAGCGGGGTGAACAGGCAGTGGCTCGGGTGGTTGTTGTCCTTGATGATCTTTATGGCCTTCCTGTGACATCGGGTGGTGTAGGTGTCCTGGAGGGCAGGTAGTTTGCCCCCGGTGATGCGTTGTGCAGACCTCACTACCCTCTGGAGAGCCTTACGGTTGTGGGCGAAGCAGTTGCCGTACCAGGCGGTGATACAGCCCGACAGGATGCTCTCGATTGTGCATCTGTAGAAGTTTGTGAGTGCTTTTGGTGACAAGCCGGATTTCTTCAGCCTCCTGAGATTGAAGAGGCGCTGCTGCGCCTTCTTCACCACGCTGTCTGTGTGGGTGGACCAATTCAGTTTGTCCGTGATGTGTATGCCGGGGAACTTAACTTCCTACCCTCTCCACTACTGTCCCGTCGATGTGGATAGGGGGGTGCTCCCTCTGCTGTTTCCTGAAGTCCACGATCATCTCCTTTGTTTTGTTGACGTTGAGTGTGAGGTTATTTTCCTGACACCACACTCCGAGGGCCCTCACCACCTCCCTGTAGGCCGTCTCGTCGTTGTTGGTAATCAAGCCTACCACTGTAGTGTCGTCTGCAAACTTGATGATTGAGTTGGAGGCGTGCATGGCCACGCAGTCGTGAGTGAACAGGGAGTACAGGAGAGGGCTCAGAACGCACCCTTGTGGGGCCCCAGTGTTGAGGATCAGCGGGGTGGAGATGTTGTTACCTACCCTCACCACCTGGGGGGCGGCCCGTCAGGAAGTCCAGTTCCCAGTTGCACAGGGCGGGGTCGAGATCCAGGGTCTCGAGCTTGATGACGAGTTTGGAGGGTACTATGGTGTTAAATGCTGAGCTGTAGTCGATGAACAGCATTCTCACATAGGTATTCCTCTTGTCCAGATGGTTTAGGGCAGTGTGCAGTGTGGTTGCAATTGCGTCGTCTGTGGACCTATTGGGGCGGTAAGCAAATTGGAGTGGGTCTAGGGTATCAGGTAGGGTGGAGGTGATATGATCCTTGACTAATCTCTCAAAGCACTTCATGATGACGGAAGTGAGTGCTACGGGGCGGTAGTCGTTTAGCTCAGTTACCTTAGCTTTCTTGGGAACAGGGACAATGGTGGCCCTCTTGAAGCATGTGGGAACAGCAGACTGGGATAATGATTGATTGAATATGTCCGTGAACACACCAGCCAGCTGGTCTGCGCATGCTCTGAGGATAAGGCTGGGGATGCCGTCTGGTCCTGCAGCCTTGCGAGGGTTAACACGTTTAAATGTTTTACTCACGTCGGCTGCAGTGAAGGAGAGTCCGCAGGTTTTGGTAGCGGGCCGTGTCAGTGGCACTGTATTGTCCTCAAAGTGGGCATAGAAGTCGTTTTGTCTGACTGGGAGCAAGACATCCTGGTCCGCGACGGGGCTGGTTTTCTTTTTGTAATCCGTGATTGACTGTAGACCCTGCCACATACCTCTTGTGTCTGAGCTGTTGAATTGCGACTACTTTGTCTCTATACTGGCACTCAGCTTGTTTGATTGCTTTGCGGAGGGAATAGCTACACTGTTTGTATTCGGTCATGTTTCCGGTCACCTTGCCCTGATTAAAAGCAGTGGTTCGTGCTTTCAGTTTCGCGCTAATGCTGCCATCAATCCACGGTTTCTGGTTTGGGAATGTTTTAGTAGTCGCAGTGGGTACGACATCGCCGATGAACTTGCTAATAAACTCGCTCACCGAATCAGCGTATTCGTCAATGTTATTGTTTGACGCAATGCGGAACATATCCCAGTCCACGTGATCGAAGCAATCTTGAAGAGTGGAATCAGATTGGTCGGACCAGTGTTGAACAGACCTGAGCGCGGGAGCTTCCTGTTTTAGTTTCTGTCTGTAGGCGGGGAGCAACAAAATGGAGTCGTGGTCAGCTTTTCCGAAAGGAGGGCGGGGGAGGGCCTTATATACGTCGCAGAAGTTAGAATAAAAATGATCCAGGGTCACTACACACACTACACACACACACACACAGACTGAGGTCTTCACAGGTCTACCCCAATATCTGTGACCTGACCCGATTTTGGACTCCGGAACTAAGTGTCTGAGTCCAAAATTGTCCCTGGGGTCTGGGTTGGATCCATGTTTGATTGCCACGGGTCTCTGGTCTATGTAACTACAGCTGATGGACCGGACCCAATCATGGCTCTGGATAGCCTATAGCGGTTGTATTCAGTGGTTTTCTGTGGGACCCCATTTCCCCCCCCAGAATTTCTCACTACCCACACCCCACCACAAATCTAATGACGCAACCCTGACATTTTGCCCATTTCGATTTTGACGTCAACCTTTTATTCATTACATTTTCATCTCTCTGATAAATACATTTACTCAATAAAATTATAACATTTCTCAAAAGAGTTTGTATATTCTCCCAATCTGTACTCGTAATTAAAACCAAAAAAGCTGTATTTGTTTATGTGGGGACCCCAGTCACCTCACTACAATCCCTGACCACTGGCCTATAACTACACACTATAACCTACACACTATAACCTACACACTAGCTGTCTCTCATCCTGTGACTGTGTTTGTTTGTCAGGAGGAGGAGACAAGAGAGACATGATTCCGCTAAATGATATGGGACCAGGTATGTCTGTACACACAAACACGCCTACACACACACACACACACACACACACGCCTACACACTCAGTTGTTAACAGGCCTTGGCTGTCTTCCAGATGCCTACTCCACACTGGACCAGAGGGGGAGGAAGAACACTCTGGACGGAACACTCAAGCCTGCTGACAAAGACACAGCACAGGTACACACACACACACACACAGAGAGCATGTTCTCGCATGTCTCACTAAATACTGTGGCTAGCTTCTTTTCTCACAAACGATTTCTCACTTAACTTCTGACACTAACCCTCTCTCTCGTCCCCCCTCTCTCTCTCGTCCCCCCTCTCTCTCTCTCGTCCCCCCTCTCTCTCTCGTCCCCCCTCTCTCTCTCTCGTCCTCCCCTCTCTCTCTTATCTGATTCTTCTGGTTTTCATATTGTTCGTTCTGAACACACCCTTCTCTCTTTCTCTTTTTTCTCTCACTCTGCTTCAACCCACCACCTTTCTTCCCTCTTCTCCCCCCCCCTTTTCTCTCTCCTGTCTTCCTTACCACCCTTTTCTCCCCCTCCTCCCCATTCTCCCCCCCTCCTCCCCATTCTCCCCCCCCTCCTCCCCATTCTCCCCCTCCTCCTCCCCATTCTCCCCCTCCTCCTCCCCATTCTCCCCCCCCCCCCCCCCCTCCTCCCCATTCTCCCCCCCCCTCCTCCCCATTCTCCCCCCCCCTCCTCCCCATTCTCCCCCCCCTCCTCCCCATTCTTTCTTTCTCCCCCCTTCTCTCTTCCTCCCCACTTCTCTCTTCCCCCTCTCAGGGAGGGCTGTATGAGGAGAGGCGGGACTCTGTTCCTCTCATGGACTCTTATGACGGTTAGGCCACACCCCCTCACACACTGCATGTGAGCGCATGGTATGTGTGTCCACCGACTGAACACCTGCCTCTCTCACTAAACCGCATGGCCTAACTAACCTCTCTCTCTGTGTGTCCCCCCCCATTTTATTGGTGTTAGTTTCTTGCTCCCTCTGCTGGTGATTTTGTATATTTGATGTAGTATGTTGTTGATCTTGTGTCTTGATGTTCGTTTCGTTTGTTTCATGTCTGTATACATCTGGAATTCTGTCTTGTGTGTGTTTGATCTCTTTTCAAGCATCTATGTGTGTTCATGTTGTCTGTGTGCCTCATGTATTGATTGGTAATGTTTAGGCTGTGACCGATATTGTCTTCACTAGCAGGCTCTGTGTCCTCTCAATCCTCTAAGTTTATACGGCTGGTTTATGAGTTGCACTAGTACAACAAATATTGCACATGGTAGTAACCCTTCACTCTGTCTCTGTCCTGGTCTTCCCACAGAGAAACTGATAGTGTGCATCACTAGAAGAGAGCAGCCTCTACCGGCCTACTGCCCCTGCTGAACCTCTGGATACTCACTGAGGGACCACTGACTCCACTAGGACTGGACTCTCTCCTTCTGCGTCTCTTTTCTTTCTCTCTTTTTCCTGTCTTCTCTATCTCCCAATTTCTTAATCTTCTTTCCCTCTTATCTCTCTCGGGTTCTGTGACATAAGCCACTTGCATGTCCTTCAGCCTTCCTCACCTCCCTATCTCTCTCCCTCCCTATCTCTCTCATTCCTCTATTTAGACTGTGACTTAGCCACTAAAGGAACACTATGGACTCCTGACATCCTCCTGACATCCCTCTTCTAGCTGTCGACACTACTATGACATAACACCACTTCTAATTTAGTAACTCCTCCCACCACAGTGACACACTAACCCCCAACACTACACTCGCTCCTCCCACCACAATAGGGACAGTTGTGACTTCATCTGGGAACTGGGAACGTTCACCACCACAGTAGCAAAGCTAATCAAAAGGGAAGTGTTGGAATGGGATTCAAACTGTAACTGAACTTAAACTGACAAACCTCCTTTTTTTACTGGAATGGTTAAAACTGCATTTCTAGAAGTAATTGTGAAGATTTCCAGTCAACGTTTTTTTTCTTGTGATAACTAATTACCACTAAACTTCTGTTTCCCAACAAAGAATCAATGTTTGTTGATCTACCGCCGGCGTTGCTTTCGTCTGTTTGAAGTGTGATTGCTGAGTTGTGGTTCTGACTACAGTGATGAACACGTGCCAAACTACACACCACTATTGCACTAACTTTCTACTACAGAGTATTTCTGAACACTACTTCTCTTCTCAGAGCCACATCTGTTGTGATGTTATAGTGTATATGACATCATTGGGTGATGTCAGACGGGCAGTGTTGTGGCAAAGGATTGTGGGAAAGTAAGTAGCTTGACGACCACTTTAACATTTTACACATGGGTCTTGCGTCACAGAACATTCTTGTTGATAGTCTGTTCTGCAGAGTATATTTCTATGATTTTCAGCCGTGTATAATAGACCAGTGAACCGTTTTGGCTCTATTCAATACATTTCTATCTGTGGGGCTCTTTAGCATCATTGTTATATTCCCTTTCTCAACTCCCTCTGGTTCTAATGGTTCTCCTGAAGCTATGGGAGAAACCACAGATTTGATTGTTGATCCAGTGAGTGCATTTCTTTCAATCTGCAAGTCTATATATATGAATGTGTAAATATGTGATTGCCTTCAACTACGTCTGTGTGGCTATTGGCTAACTGGAGTGCCTCGTTCGTTGATTGGTCTAATGGGGGGGGGTTTGCCCTGGGGATATCATTCACTAGCAGCTACATTCCAGAACATTGCATCCAAATGGAATGTATAGAACAGTTTTTTTGTGTGTTCCGCATAATAACACAATGGAATGTATAGAGTTGATATGATTGATGCTCTGCATATGGAACAGAGAGAACCATTCTAGTGCCATACATTCCACGTCAGACTGGAGTGTTCCAGCCTACTGAACCTACGCCTGGGTGTCCATCTACCCTGCTGGACTGGCTGGTGTCCATGGAGACCTCAGAACACTAAGAGGGGAGAGGACACATTTAGCTGGTGGTTTTCCCCCAGACAGAGTTCCTTTAGTACCGTAGACGGCATTATTATTCTCAGTGCAGAGTAAGATGTAGATATTTTCTCAGTAGATTAAAGCACTAGGGGTAAAAGCGTTTCTTGGTTCCTTTGATTATTTTCATGCCAATCCAACACTACAAATGGTCAGTCTCAGAAAAATGTAAATGAGTTGCCTTGTAACCAGATATAGTCCTAGAATGAGATGATCTAGAACTGATACAGGAAATGATGTGGGAGTGGAATCCAATGGGAAAGTGGGACTAAAGAGGGGCGGAGCATAAAATTTGCAAGATTGTTATGAGTGCAAAGACCAGATTTTGATTCTAGTTGCTATTTAAAAAAAGCAAATTTAACTATATATACACAAGATAAATATTTGTTAATTTGAATGGTTTTATGTATTTTTCTTTTTTAAAAATATTTTATGATTTGGGTTTATTCGTCTTGCAGGTAATTGTGGGTGAACGCATATGCAATCGGGTTTATTTTTTAATTGAGAAACATTTATGGTTTATATATTTTAATTAAAGATAAAACAAGAAAAACACAATGTAAAATCAATTTTGCATTCCAAATGGTCCCCTATTCCCAATATAGTACACTACTAAATGGCCTGATATGGCTCTGGGTGAAAGTAGTTAACTATATAGGGGGCCTTTTAGGAGACAGTCCAACTCTCAATTTCTGTCATCAGTTTATTATTGGAACGCTGATCTAAAATGTGATTCTGAATGAAAACCTTAATCTCTTCTATGCCTTGGCTCTTAATGTTGCACATTTCTCTCATGAATGGAATATGTAACAAGCAATACTGTTTATAATAAAAAAGTGCATTTTTCAATACTGGCCTTGACTTTTTCTCTCTAGCTCTGTGTGTGATTTGAGAAATACATGTGTTATAGTAAATGTTAGTAGTTCTCGCTGTACAGTTGTACTCTTCATAAACAAACATCAGTCATCATACGGTGTTGAGACGCTGAAATCAATGGTTGAAGTAACGCACGCCTCTGATTGGCTAAAGTCAAGAGAATACTTTTCAACATTGAATTGAAGATTTCAACAGGTTTGCTCTTGATCAGATCAAATGGCTGCGGAACAACAGAAGTTGATCAACGACGAGCCGAAATGACCCCATGATTCGAATATGCAGTTAACCCCATCTAGGCTTTTCCCACGTTAACTGTAAGTATGAGCACGCACGATCGCCCCTCGCGATTTTGACGTGAACTCTTTTCTGAAGTGTGACGTAAGTCCGTGAATTTGGCCAAGTTGTGGGAATCGATCAACTATGGAATATGCCAACATTAACTATTTGAAACAAATTGGTTGGCGATATACAGATTTTTGACAAAGCAAGTCACCAGACAAGAAAAAGCCCTGACTGGCATCGAAAAGGTAAGCATGTGCATTAGCTAGCCGTCCAGCTAACGTTAGCTAACACATTTAGCTAACGTCACCAGACTTTAGTTTCCAGTTCCTCCTCCGGTACGAGTGTACTGAAAAGTATATAAATTAAACTAATTAGATAGAAAGCTGTACCACACTTGCAGTTGTTTGAAAACGAAATTTAATGTGCACTAATGCAACACATTAACATTTGTGTTTTTGATTGTAGGCCTATTGTCAGTGTGTCTTATTGATAAGCGGAAGTCGTCCACAACACGCTTTGAATTGCATGGCTCTTGCAAGCGTTCCTACGGAACAAGCTGTCTTTGCTAGCAATACCACTGACTAACAAGTGATACGACAAGCTGAACTTTTTTTCTTCTAGTCATGAAACAAATGTGTTAACCAATACATGACAATTGGCAGGTTTTCATGGAGTTTCAAATGTAAAGTACTAGCCACTCACCCCAGTGGTGTGTATTTATGGATGCCAAGTGAAGCCAGTCTTACCCAAGAAATGTACCAAGAAGAAATAAAAATAAACATTTTCGTATTTCTGTGTTTCATAATTTTCCTTCAATTCGCAAGAGGCTGAATGTAGTATCTCACAGGAGAAAGCATCCGAGCGAGCGAAACAGCGCCCCTCTGTCTCTCTACGTGTAGGCCATCTATATGACGCTGTCTAGTCCAAACAAGTATGACATTGTTGCTGCCCGTAGCATCTCACAACCAACTTCACACCTTGTCTGTTCAGCCCAGTCTTCTCCAAGCACGCCATTTTGAGACAATGAATGAAAATCAGGTTTTACCATTGTTTCACTTTGTCAAATTCTGTATACTGTCAGATCAATCTGCAGTCATTTAAATCACTCTCCCCCCCCTTTTCCCCTCCCAACTCCATCCCTCTCTCCTTGCTACCCACTGCCCCCCCCTTCTCCCCACATCCCTTTTCCCTCTGTCTCCCCTCCCACTCTATCCCCCCTCTCCCAACCCACCCCTCCCTCTCAGGGTGGAGGCCAAGAAGAGGATGATGTGGAGGTACCGTCTACCTGGCTATGAGTTGAGGCTCCTAGAGGAACTACAGAGACAGAAGCACAACAGTCTCTACTGTGATACCCTGTTACAGACCGATGGTGAGGGAGGAGGGGAGTGATGGAGAGACAGCAGTCTACTGTAATACCCTACTACAGACTGAGGGGGAGGGAGGAGAGAGAGGAGGGGAAATGGAATCAATCAGAGCATATGAGCAGAGATGAGCGGTTGGAAATCACGCTCATTGCTCCAGTGCGCCATGTCCTTTCCTACCGCTCAGCTAAAAACCGCTCCGCAGTCACAGGAAAAAGTAAACTTCCGCTCCAAATTCGTTCCATTCGTTAATATCACAATTTAACCAACACCCATCTATTTTTGTGACTACCTGGACCTACCAATTGGTTTTTAAGTATTGAAACCAAACCATATGGATTTAAATGAAAAGTATTTGAATAAACATTTCAAATAGGCTACATGTCATATACACACTCTAAATAGGTCAGGAGCCAGAACGGGAGCCTAAGAAGGAGCGAAAATGAATGAATTAGGCTATATTATTTCAAGGCTATAGCCTACATAGAAATACATTGTGAGTGTGACACAATAGGCTGGTATGGACATAAAGCACAACATTTTGTTGTATTAAATAATTATAGTCTATAAATTGTGCATATCGGCTGTGAATTACTTAGAATTAAATACAAATGAAATGATAAATGACTAATTAGACCCTTTTGAAAATGTTGAGTTTGGCCAGTCTGTGGCTTCATGCGATGGTGCCTGGAGAGCAGACCAGCAGCGGAGAATATCCTCTCCACACTTGCAGAGCCACTGGGGATGATAAACACCCTTTTGGCCACTCTTGCCAGGCTGGGCGGAGTTGTTTTATACATTTTTCTATAGGTAGGCCTAAAGATTTTTAGGCAAAATAACGCAATCAAAATGGAAAGCTCTTTGAATGTGGGAATATGCCAGGCCTATTCGGCCAAAATCAGTTATGGCCTATTGTATAGATAATAGAACGAAAATGAACTAAACTTTTAAGAGATCTCAAATCAAACTTTATTTGTCACATGCGCCGAATACAACAAGTGTAGACCTTACCGTGAAATGCTGAATACAACAAGTGTAGACCTTACCGTGAAATGCTGAATACAACAAGTGTAGACCTTACCGTGAAATGCTGACTTACAAGCCCTTACCCAACAGTGATTTGTAGTTTATAAATACTTCACTACAATGACACACTTAATTAGATACCCACCTCGTTCTTTTCTGTTAGCATGTGCACATAGTAAGTACCCCATCATGCTTTCGGGATATGTGTCTTTTCAGATTCCACAATGATTCTTTAGTTGTGGACACAACGTCATCGCGCTCCCTCTCTTGCTCTTGGTCCTCATCTTTGTAAGTCATGTTGATTTGGCACCTGTGTATTTTTATCAGTTTCTTTATGACAATATTTAGTGAACTTCATGACAGTAGCTAAAGCAAGGGGCTGTAGCAGCACACAAGTAGACTACAAATGCATGCTGGGCCGGGCATGCCCTGAGCTGGTGAAGTGAGCGCTACTGGAGCGAAAGTGGAGCGGGCGAGACGGCCGACCCTCCAGACTTTGGGAATCTCGCTCCACGCTCCAGTTACATTGGGCACGCTCCGCTCACATACTCTGGAATCAATGGAACGGTATCAAACACATGGAAACCACATGTTGGAGTCTGTTCCATTCATTCCAGTCATTAAAATGAGCCTGTCCTCCTATAGCTCCTCCCACCAGCCTCCACTGGTCTCTACTGTGATACCCTGCTATAGACTGATGGTGGGAGGGACAGTAATGACATGATGGAAAGTAGCCAAATGATTGATGTACATTAGGGAGACATAATGAGGTTTAGATTGAGGATAGTAAAGGGATCAATCAAATCCAACTGCCATTCTTCCTCTCCTTCCACATGCCCTTATTTCAAACCTAAACCCCATTAGGCCTACATCACATTTCCTAACCTGCATTATAAATGTAGCTAATGATGTCACATTTCTCTCTTCCCACAGGATTGTCAGTCCCGGCCCACAGCTGTGTCCTGGCTGCCCTGAGCCCCTACCTGTCCAAGGCCCTGTCCAACCAGTCATCCCCCCTCCCGGCTGGGCAGAGATGGCCACTCAAGCTCCAGGCTGTGAAGGCCCAGACCCTGCTGAAGCTGGTGGATCTCCTGTACTCCGGAGAGCTGGAGGGAGAGGGCACCATGGAACAAGAAGAGGTTATGGCTGCTGCCTGTAAGCTGGGCATAGGCCGCTTGGTGGAGGGGTGGAAGGACCGGGGGAGGGAGGGAGAGGGGGAGGAGGAGAGGAGGTGCAGTCTTAGAGACGTGGGGGTGCAGACGGAGGGAGGAGAGACACAGGTGGACGTGGGGGCGTTGGTGGAGACAGGGACACAGACTGTGGACTGTAATGGAGGTATTTACATGACTTTCCTCAGTCCTCTCCCTGATGCTCTCCCTACATCCACATCCACACCCTCACCTCCACCCTTCCTACTAGTCCAGAGCAGCAGTGAAGGGCAGCAGCACACAACTCACATGGCACCCCCTTCCCTGAGTCCCCAGATTATGACCCCCACTTCACACCCCAGTTCCACCCCACCCAGCGTCAAAGCAACGGTCAACTGTGGAACAGCTCCCTTTAGAACCCACCCTCGGACCTCCGAACCGGAGGTCACAAACCTCTCATCGTCCTCTGTTGTCCTGAGCGGTGACATGGTCGCCCCGAGTGACGATTCGGACCACCACACGACACCCTGGGAGAAGAGTGCCGTCCCAGAATGCTCTGTGGCGGAGAACGGTGTGACGGAGAGGAGGATGGAGAAGAAGCTGACATCACACACTGGGAGAGCAGAGGAAGGAGGAACAGGGGAGTGTCTGGAGAGGAGAGGTATGAGGGGATGACAGTTATTTTACACATCCTTTGGGGTTTTAGAGTTATTTTATCAATCTCATATTTAGCATGTTGTTTATTTGTATCCGTGTCATGTACATTAAGTGTGTTGCCATGTATAACTGCACTGTAAATAAGATGTGATGTGATTGTGAGGTGTGGTTGGGAGGAACTGGCTGACCGGACAGAGGCTGGAGAACACTCCGATCTCCATCAAGGTCAAGCTGAGGAGGAGGACCAGGGGACAGGTAGGTGGGGTGTCCAAAATGGCACCCAATTCCCTAAATAGTGCCCTAGTTTTGACCTGGGCCCTGGTGAAAAGTAGTGCACTGTGTAGTGAATAGGGTGCCATTTTGGATGTTGAGTTTTTCTTTGCTAATGTGTGCCTCTGCTTGCTGTCTGGAGTCCAGGCCGGGTTAATGTAAAACCCCTTATTCTCACTCTTTTGATCTAAAAACTGCTTTATCAATACATTTGATTGATTGTTTAACAGGTGTGGGAGCTGGTCAGTGGGCAGGAGACGGACGGAACCATCTCACCTGGTCAGGGGCAGGAGACGGACGGAACCATCTCACCTGGTCAGGGGCAGGAGACGGACGGAACCATCTCACCTGGTCAGAGGCAGGAGATGGACAGAACCATCTCACCTGGTCAGAGGCAGGAGATGGACAGAACCATCTCACCTGGTCAGAGGCAGGAGATGGACGGAACCATCTCACCTGGTCAGAGGCAGGAGACGGACGGAACCATCTCACCTGGTCAGAGGCAGGAGACGGACGGAACCATCTCACCTGGTCAGAGGCAGGAGATGGACGGAACCATCTCACCTGGTCAGGGGCAGGAGACGGACGGAACCATCTCACCTGGTCAGAGGCAGGAGACGGACGGAACCATCTCACCTGGTCAGGGGCATGAGAGGGACAGAACCATCTCACCTGGTCAGGGGCAGGAGATGGACGGAACCATCTCACCTGGTCAGGGGCAGGAGATGGACAGAACCATCTCACCTGGTCAGAGACAGTTGGTCCTCGCTGCTCTGAAGAAGGTGAGTGGCACAGTAACGATGAAACCGTTCTAATACTTCCAATGCCATTCTAACTGATTGTTGTCAGCAAAGTAAGAGATTCATTTGAGGGCTACATTTTCACTCTAGAACATTTTTGCCCATTAGTTTTGATACAGTGAATAGCCATTACCATGTTAGGAAGCCATTGAGGGGTTTCTGAATACTCTGTCCATTATTCAAGTTAATCTGAGCTGTCAAAACAGCAGCACAACAGTTAAAATATATATTTCCTAAACATTACTTTTGAAACCCTGTTCAGATGAAACCCTGCTGAAGACAGAATAGGTGTGTAAACGTTAGTATATAAATGTAATGGAGCCATGCCTCCTTTTATTCTGTCACGGCAGGAAACGCATGATCGCATGAGGACAAGACAACTACCACGCCAGCCTCTCCCCCCACCCCAGTCCCCAGCCCTCCCCCCACCCCAGTCCCCAGCCCTCCCCCCACCCCAGTCCCCAGCCCTCCCCCCACCCCAGTCCCCAGCCCTCCCCCGGTGCTCTCCCCTCGACACAGCTTTCCTCACCCCTCCACCAGACCTCCACGTCTCCCCTCCACCCCGATCCCGCCCCACCTCCAAAACCACCACCGCCCAGTCAACCTCCCTCAAACACTGCAGCTCCACCCATCATCCGACCCCACACCCAGCACATGAACCGCAGCTCGCCTTGTCCCAGCCTCCGGTATCTTCATTTATTTGACGATTTAAAAAAACACAATTCAAGCACACATTTGAAAATGATCCAGGTTAACACAGAAAACATTGTGGTCCTCTTGTTTTGGCCGGCAGGTAGAGGAATCGGACGAGCAGATTGAGAAGATGCTGGAAGACATCATGATGGGGTTGAACATACTGCCCCCTGTGGTTCTGGATAGGGACTGCGACCACCGCCACCATCTCCAAAGCCACGACAGACCGTCGGCCTGCTCCTGCTCGCATCATCCCGTCCACGCAAGGCATTGTGGGATGCACAGCGCCGTTGGCTCGGCTTCTCGTTGCGTGTGTTCCCATGGCTACGCGACAGGAAGTGATGATGCGTCGTCGACTGAAACAGGTATGTTTTGTAACATGTTATGTGATTGACCACCTTTCTCTACTGTTGTATCTACATCTGAGAATACTTCATCTTTACATTTAGCAGATGCTCTTATCCAGAGCAATTAGGGTTAAGTGCCTTGCTTAAGGGCACATCAACAGATTTTCCATCTAGTCAGCTTGGGATTTGAACCAGCAACCTTTCGGTTACTGGCCCAGCGCTCTTAACCCTAGGCTACCTGCTGCCTTGAATCTGAACCAGGCTCCTTGTTAACTATGTTGTAAGGCTTTCTAGCGACTTAGGTCAGTGTTTCCCAAATCCAGTCTTCCAGCAGCCCAACTCCGGTCCTCCAGTACCCCCAACAGCACACATTTGTGTTGAAGCCCCAGACAAAAACGCTGATTCAACTTGTCAAAGGCTTGATGGTTAGTTGACAAGTAGAGTCATGTGTGCTTGTCAAGGGCTTGATGGTTAGTTGACAAGTAGAGTCATGTGTGCTTGTCAAGGGCTTGATGATTAGTTGACAAGTAGAAGCAGGTGTGCTGTTGGGGGCACTGGAGGACCAGAGTTGAGAAACACTGACTTAGTCTATGTATGATAAGTCATGTACATTTTAAATGCCTGCCCTTCCTCAACTACTCACGGCATTGCTTGCACTTATCTCAGTGTCATCCATTACAATAGATCGATATTAGCACCTACACTTAGCTACCACCAGGCTGACCTCTATCTCTCTGTCTTTCTCTCTCAAGCCTTCCACTCCATCACCTCCTCCCATTTCGTCACCACGACAACCTCCTGCACCGTCACCCCTGACCTTTACCTGGACCCACAACCTCTGACCCCTCACCAATGCTCCACCTATCACCCCTCCACCCCACTCTCTCATCCTCACCCCCACTTCTCCTGTAATGATTACTCCTCTGACTGGGCCTCCTATTGTTCAGGTGTCCAGTGCTCCTCTGAGAACGCCAAGAACCACCAGGAACTCCTGATCCGGTTCCAGAACTCTCAAAACCAGGAACTCCAGAACCGGAACTCCAAGAGCCTGGTGGTTGGATGTGGTGGCAGCAGCAGCATCATGCCAGTCCACTCAGGCTCTTCACCAAGGCCTCCCCACCACCACCAGTCCCTTCCTCAGAGCCAGGCCTCTCTACTTTACACAGGGGAAGAGGACCGAGATGCAGGGTGCTGGAAGGGTTCTTCTGCCCAGACGGGCGTTCCGTCGACATACAGAGAACATGTTTGTAATCTGTCCTCTGCGGATTGTCTGTCGACCAATGGAGAGACCACTCCTAGTCAAGTGAATGGAGACACTACTCCAAGTCAAGTGAATGGAGAGGCCATTCCTAGTCAGAGTCCAAGTCAGGCCAGTACGAATCAGGAAGTTCCACAAGAAGAGGAACCAACGGCTGTCACCCCCAGTTTCCTACCCCCCTCTGAAACTGATGCTTCTGAACCACAACACCCAGCATGCCCACCAGATGCCTCTCCCGGAAGAGGACTACGTTTCCCAGAACTCCTTTCACTGCTGTCTCTAGGAAGCGAAACCCAGCCTTCCCAATCTCCTCCTCCACATTGGGAAGAGCTACGCCTGCCAAAATGTCTCTCACCCTTAAATTCACCAGAAGCCTTACCCCCACCATCTCCGGCGAAACCCTTCCTTAAATCCCCATTCCGGCATCCTGTAACTCCATTCCATAGAATCCCTCAGCTGTCAAAGCTACCACCTTGGCTCTGCTGCACTCCGAGAAGACTACAGTTTCCACTCAGCTCCATGATTCACTCTCCACGCTCCCCAGGAAATCTGTGTGAATCTAAAAAATGCCTTGGGCTGCCGTGGGGATCCAACAACAACTCAGAACAGATGACTGATGGTCAAGACAAGGCTAGCATTAGCAACAACGCAAGACTGACCGGAAAAGAGGACGAGGAGGAGAGGAAAAGGAAGAAGGTCGCGACCACCACTGCGGGGCGAAGGCTTGAGAAACCAAAGGCGAAGAGAAGAGAGGGAGATGAAACCTGGAAGCCCCACAGTAACAGGAAGAGAATCCGTGTGAGGAGAAAGGAGGGTTTGGAGCCCGAGCAGGGGCGAAGGATTGAGAAACCAAAAGCAAAGACCGAGAGGAGACAGGAGGATGAAACCTGGAGTCACCACAGGAAGAGAATCCGTGTGAGGAGAACAGAGGGTTTGAAAGCGGAGCAGGAACAATCAGAGGACAGTGAGACCCCAGAGCCTCCTCGGAAAAAGAGGAAACACAACGTCTCTACAAAGATAGAAGATAGTCCTTTAGTGAGGACTGAAAGGGTGAAACTCAACGACAGAACGAAGACTGAGAACGAACAAGTGAAAATAAGCCTCTGCTCTGTCAGTCTGTCAACCAACAATGTCTTAGCGAGCGAAAGATTAGGACGGTACCTTTCCAACACCTCCACAAAGTCTTTGTCCAGCCTTGGTGAGGAAGCCAACCGACCTCCAGAAGGAACAAAGATGCTGGGAAGGGAAACGGGGAACCCAGTAAGGGTGCTCCGAGCCAGGGATCGAGATGTGAAACGCCCTCCTAACGTTTGGACCGCAACCAGGAGCAGCTCCCCAGTAAAACTTCACCAAGAAGACAAGCAGTCGAACATGTCTTCTGAAACTCCCAGTCCCTCCTTCTCCGGGTTTCAAGCTCTGGCCAAAGCAGTTGGACTGCTCCAAATCCCACCAACACCACCCCCGAAACGGAAACGTGGTAGACCCCGTAAGATACGACCAGGGGAAAAAAAGATTTCCCAGGCTGGTGGTTTATTTCCCACCAGTGCCATGACAACGGGCATCCATGACGCGGAAGCTGTTGAGCACAAAAAGGAAAGAGGAGGAGAACTGCAGGGAAAGGAAAGAGGAGGAGGAGAACTGCAGGGAAAGGAAAGAGGAGGAGGAGAACTGCAGGGAAAGGAAAGAGGAGGAGGAGAACTGCAGGGAAAGGAAAGAGGAGGAGGAGAACTGCAGGGAAAGGAAAGAGGAGGAGGAGAACTGCAGGGAAAGGAAAGAGGAGGAGGAGAACTGCAGGGAAAGGAAAGAGGAGGAGGAGAACTGCAGGGAAAGGAAAGAGGAGGAGGAGAACTGCAGGGAAAGGAAAGAGGAGGAGGAGAACTGCAGGGAAAGGAAAGAGGAGGAGGAGAACTGCAGGGAAAGGAAAGAGGAGGAGGAGAACTGCAGGGAAAGGAAAGAGGAGGAGGAGAACTGCAGGGAAAGGAAAGAGGAGGAGGAGAACTGCAGGGAAAGGAAAGAGGAGAAGGAGAACTGCAGGGAAAGGAAAGAGGAGAACCGCAGGGAAAGGAAAGAGGAGAACCGCAGGGAAAGGAAAGAGGAGGAGAACCGAAGAGAAAGAAAAGAGGAGGAGAACCGAAGAGAAAGAAGAATGGAAGAGAACCTCAGGGAAAGGAGAAAGGAGGAGGAGAACCTCAGGGAAAGGAGAAAGGAGGAGGAGAACCACAGGTAAAGGAAAAAGGAGGAGAACCACAGGTAAAGGAAAAAGGAGAACCACAGGTAAAGGAAAAAGGAGGAGGGGAACCACAGGGAAAGGACGATAAGCGAAAGAAGTGCAGGAAAAGGGTCAGGCTCAGGGAGGGACATGGCAAAGGAGAGAGAGCAGAGTTGTTCCAGAGACTACCTGTGATGTCTAAATCTAAAACAGTTGCTCAGAAGCCTAGCTCGCAGACAACTTCGCCCAGTACCCATGAAGAGCAAGTTCCTGCCAACTGTTCAGGGATTGGAACCGGAACCATTCTGCAACCCCAGCCGTCTGGTCAGCCACAGAACTCCAGTCCAGAAAGATCTGGAGAGACTGAATCAGACAGAGACCAATTGAGACCCCCTGCTGTCAAGCGGACCCCCTCCAAGGGTCGGGCACCCACTGTGTCTCTCAAGAAGTTCCAAGAACTCCTGAAGCACAGGCACCAAAAGACGAGGAAGTCCACCAAAAGCAAGGAGACAAAAGAAAGTGAAACTGAAGGACAGAAACAAAGTAAAAGAAAATTATTGAAACCCAATGAAAGTGACAGCGGTCAAAATGAATCAAGACTGATGAACAAAAACATAAGTTCTTCCCAGTCTCTAGAAAGAGAGTCAGCCATTCGACCAACCGTTGAAAATTACGATCAGACCAACCGAACAGAGAGCGACCATCCAGAGGAAAAAGATGGAGGACACAACAGCAGCACTTGTGGACAGGGGACAGAGTATCAAGATCTCATCTACAAAGAGACTGAAAGAGAAAACGTTGAGGATAGAGAACATTTTGAGAACACAGAAAACGTTTTAGTCGGGGAAAACGTGGATGCGTCAGGAGACTTTTTGGAACTCCAAGAGGAGCTGGCTACCTTATCAATGTTATCGATGACAAGGACAAAGGAAATGGTGGATCCTCAACGGAACGACAAAGGCAACAAGGAAGGAAGAGATCTGGTTACCAAGAAGAACAGAGAGAGGGAAACAGACTCGTCTACAGAGACAAACAAGAAGACCGAAAAAGGAAAAGGATCCGTGGTGGAGGCATATAGGAGAAGTGTGATCATCCAAGAGGTGGAGGAGAAAATGGAGGATGGGTATTTGGAGATGGAGATCTCCAGCGAGGAGTTGGATGTGGTTGATGAGGTCCACCAGACGTTGGGCTACGCCGGGACTGAGGAAGTGAGTGGTGAAGAGGAGGAGATAGATGTAGAGGAAATGGGTCCAACGATGTATCCTGATGCAGGTAAATCAATTTGAACCTGAATTAATGTTCAATTTTGAGGGAAATGTACACCGAGTGTACAAAACATGAGGAACACCTTTCCTAATATTGAGTTGCACCCTTTTTGCCCTCAGAACAGCCTCAATTTGTTGGGGCATGGACTCTACAAGGTGTCAAACGATCCACAGGGATGCTAGACCAATGTTGACTCCAATGCTTCCCACAGTTGTCAAGTTGGCTGGATGTCCTTTGGGTGGTGGACCATTCTTAATACACACGGGAAGCTGTTGAGCTTGAAAAACCCAGCAGCGCTGCTGTTTTTGACACATTCAAACCGGTGCCTGGCACATACTACCATACCCCGTTCAAAGGCACTTATATTGTCTTGCCCATTCACCCTCTGAATGGCACACATACACAATCCATATCTCAATTGTCTCAAGGCTTAAAAATCCTTCTTTAACCCGTCTCCTCCCCTTCATCTACACTGATTTTGAAGTGGATTTAACAGGTGACATCAATAAGGGTTCATAGCTTTCACCTGGTCAGTCTGTCATGGAAAGAGCAGGTGTTCCTAATGTTTTGTACACTCAGTGTAGTAGTAGATAGCTACTGGCAGTTACTTTTCATATTTTAATCTAGTTTGAGCTTAAATAGTCTCAATTATGTTACCTCTTTTAAATGTTTACTCTGGGTTTCTTTATTCGTAGCTTGGCAGGAGGTTCCCGGTGCCAGAGAAGTGGACCAAGCGAGTTCCACCATGGCCAGCTTCAGAGGCATCACCCACAACCACATCCATCTCCCTCAGAAAATCAAAATGGCGACCGCTGCCGACGTGAGTATCCCGACCCCTCTGGAGGCAGAGCCTTCCACGCTGACATCACAAAGGGTCACCACAGGGTCAACAGGAAGCTGGGAGCCAGAGGAGGAAGAGGACGTGGAGGTGGACGTTCTTGAGTGGTCGCCGGACGTGCGACCAAGAGTGTGGGGGGCGGGGCTTGAGCAAGGCGTCACAGAACTGACCGAGGAAGACGAGATAGACGTGATGGGAGAGGAAACAGACTAAGTGGGATGGTGTACTCTTAGGGACGTGTTAATTTAGAATCCATAATTAAAAAAATAAATAATACAACGTTGCCATTGGAGAACGCAAATGTGTATTCTTCAACATAAAGGCTAGCTTTGCATGTGTGTGTTCTTCATTGGAAACGTTTATTATTTGCAACAGATTCTAAACAGTGTGTACTTGAGAAGAAAGGCTAGCGTTCCTAAGCAACCTCCCTGCTCCTCCTCTCCACACTGTTAACTATCAGAGCAGCCCCAACCTTCCACACTGACTTGATGAGACTAACTCACAAAATGAGGGTGAGTCTCGCTGTATAAAAACCCCAACCTTTGTTGATTGTGATTTTGTTGTTGTTTTTGTTGTACTGTTCTTCAGCAGAGTGCCTTATGAGCCCTAGACTAGAGACTCGGCAAACGCAGCTACTCTTTTGTTACATTACAGGGCCTGTATTGACAGCTTCTCAGGGTACGAGTGCAGATCTCGGATCAGTTTAGCCTTTTAAGTCATAATGAATAACAGGGCCTACTCTGAGACGCTTGGTGAATACTGGGCCCTGGTGTTCATGCTGGTTATTTTTTGTACCTTCAGAATCAGTCAGTCAGTGTCCAATCAGAAGCACTTAAATATGTTTATCTGCCACTTTTGACAAGTTCTTTATTTGTATATTCATTGTTTGTATAACTTTGTAAATTAGAAAGAAAGCCAAAGGCCTGTCATTTAAATATAATAATTTTGTTGTATTAAAATGTCTTTCTTGACCACAGCTGTCCAATAGATTTGTTTTCTCAAGCATGGTCATTTTGTATTTGCTTAAACCTAGCTATTGAAGTAAACATTTAACTTTGCCTACTATGCTCAATGTTTGTACTCATGCTCAATGTTTGCTCACATTAAATTACAATGTTCTAGCCTCCCAGTCAAGCCATCCTTGTTCAAACAAAAAGGAGTTTGTTTGATGTTCTGTTGGGGCCATAATGAGAATGGACTGTCACGTGCTGTCTAGGAGATCTAGTCCCAATACTTTAACAATGCATTCTTATTTTCTACCTCCCTTGAACAATTGCTCACTGAACATGGCAGGATATGTAGGGTTCCTGTAAATAGTTTACAGAAATATTTTCTTATCAGATGTATTGTGTCAATCATGAGGTAAAAGAAAAGGGTCAAGGATGCATTGGCAAAATATTAAAAACTGTCCCATTGATTTGACAGCTGTTTGAATGCGCAACTTTATTGACAGCGGAAGTAGTTCTTGAGAGGGAAGGAACAACGCACGTGTATTCCTTAATCTGAAGGTTAAATAAGCCGGTGGTCGGGTGTGTTTGTTGGCCGCTGAGAGTGGTCGTTTGGACGGTTCGATTTTGGAGAGAGTACGGTCTGGAGCGGGCACAACGCAGACATGGACCCAGAGAAAGCACAGCAACTGGCGGCGGAACTGGAAGTGGAAATGATGGCTGATATGTACAATCGGTAAGACTGGCTAACTAGCAATGGAATGTTAGCTAGCTTGTTAACGTCCTTTCTCCACTGAAATGCTAGAATGTGCTAATTACAGTGTAACACGCTGCATTTGCATGTAGCTAGCCAGCTAATTTTCACTATCGTGTTTAGCTTTTGGTGGTCAGATAAAAGCATCATGTTAGATGGATTCTCAAGCTAGCTAGCTTTATAGCGTTAGCTAGTTATCGTGCTACTGAACGTCAGACCAAATCAATCGATTTAGAATAGAGTACTCTTTCATAACGCACACACTCGACTACATTGCTGTACATGCATAAGCAAAAACAAAGGGAAGACCATCTCTAGTTAAGTAAGTCATGTTATTGAGAGCCCATTCAAATGGAATTGATTTAGCTAGTTATGTTGCCAGCTAGGAGTGCACGCACACATTGACTTTTCATAACATAATCAGAATGACGTGTTCTATGACCTTGCACATACATGGAGATTTTGATTCCTCGCATCCTGTCTCCTCTCCTTGTTCTCAAAACATCAGAGGGAAGCGAGGAGAGCACTGGGGGAGATCTCATCCCAATGCTCTCCTGACATTCCTCTCTTGCCTTTAAGGTTTTGACAAGGAAAAAAGGAAAAGACACTTGAGATACAGCCCTCATCATTATCGTAACCTACAATGTCTTAATGCCCTCTTCTTTCTCTCCATCTTCCTCCTCGCAGGATGACCAACGCGTGCCACAGGAAGTGCGTGCCCCCCCACTACAAGGAGGCGGAGCTGTCTAAAGGGGAGGCGGTTTGTCTGGACCGCTGTGTGGCCAAGTACCTGGATCTACACGAGAGGCTGGGCCGTAAGCTCACCGAGCTCTCCGTTCAGGACGAGGAGATGATGAGGAAGAACGCTATTGGACAATAATATATATATATTTTTAGGGAGGGATGGGGGTGGGTTAGTGCTAGGGTTACCGTGCTTTCTGTGCAAGGGGGGGTAGAGAGGGAGAGCGATAGGGTGGGATGGAGTGATGGGGTGGGTTTAAAAAAACATGGCAATTATGGAGGGGATGGAGTTGCTGTCCAGAGTGGGTAGGGTGGGTTTGAAGAGCAAGGTGCTTGTAAGGAAGGTTTGTTTGTGATTACGTTGTGGAGCGGACATTGGGATGGATGAAGCCTGTTTTGTGTGAACAGTGGTTGTACTTGTGGTTTGAGCCAAGATCATTTCTTTTTTTTACCACAGCAAAGACACTAATATGCATTATTACCTATTTTATGTTCAGCCAATCAGTACTCTTTCTGCATCGTGTGTAACTAGGGAAACTGGTTGCTGCTTGGCCCTTTTTAGTTATGTGGGCGTGTCAAAAGTGATGATGAATTGAGAAATCCCCCAATAATGTTTAATAAAACGCTTTCAGTGTTCCATAGTGCAGTATTCTTCAAGCCATTCCTTAGGGGGACACTGGGAGGTGCTCCTTTTTGCTCTAGCCCTGGACTAATACACCTGGACTAATACACCTGTCTCAACTGCTGAAGGGCACCCGTTGGGCTCATATTCCTAGTGTCTCAGAGTAGGAGTGCTGATCTAGGCTTTATGAGTACGGGCCCTTGTCCTGGAGGAATAGATGGAGACACTGCTGTAGTCAATACCAGGACCATGCCTATATGAGTCATTTCTTTACATTTTGATCCACCTCAGTTTGTTCATTTGCTTTGTATTTTCTTCATGTTGAAACTGTACAAATGTTGTACAAAGTTTTCTTTTGTGACATTTTAGAAACCTTTTTTTGTTTGTCGTTTTAAATCTGAATAAATATTGTTATAGTATATTTTTTAGTTATGCATTCTACACTGTATTTTCTTCACAGTAATACAATAACACTGTACTTATACTTATGTTCCAAATGGCACCCTTTTTCCTATGTAGTGCACTATTTTTGACCAGAGCACTATGGTCCTTGGTCAGGAGTAGTGCACTATATAGGGAATAGGGTGCCATTTGGGATGTATAAGCCTTATTCAATGTTAAACATTGCAGGGAAATAAGGTGTTCAATCTCAAACATGTTTTACTTAGAAGACTTGTATGACTTTTCTCTCAGTTTCTTGAAACCACCCTCCCATTGCAAATAAAATCAACTGTCAATTTCAAGGGTCATATTGACTTTACAACACACAAGCGCAGTCAATGCACTGCACGTTGCTTTTTCGAGATGGAACCTACATTTCGTAGGACGATGTATACATGCGTATCCCGTACATACAACTAATACAACTTAAAACGAAATATACTCTAGCTTTTAAGACAATCTAATACAACGTAAAACTAAAAATGCTCTGTAGCTTTAAGACAAACATTATGGAAAGGGTTAAAAAGAGGAAGTGAGCACACAGCGGAGTTTCGTTTCCCTAATGAAAGTTTTAATTTGGGATCTGAGCTTTAGCACTAGAAAGGAGAAGCGCAAGTACAGTAGTACGCGACGGGGTACCAAGAAAGAATACGCAGTTTTATTCGTGCACATGACAATACAAAAGCCCTGAAGTGCGACAGAACGACGCCGATCCTGACATAATAATGGTGAGTGTATTGCATGTATTGAATCGCACTCTCGTATTTTATACGACATTGATTTAAAGGTTTGTTTTCATAAATATGTATATATTCAAGTTAGCAGTATTGTCCGCCATTGTAGATGGTCACTATTTAAAATGGTGTTCTTATTGGTCACACTGTTTTAGAAGTCAAAACGTTTTAATGCAATCTAATTATCAACGTAGATGTGTTCTTTGATAATGGAATAATAGTTGTATTTCTTATTTCTTTGATCTTTGAATGATTGATCATGAAGCAGCAAGCTACTGTGCTCAACTCAACCAAATTCCCCCATGGTTAAAACGTCATTTTTACACGTTTATTACATCGTATTTCATTAGTAGTCTATTTTCATTGAAGTGTCAAAAGAATTTCAATCTTCATGTGCTTACTGCTGTTCTCTGTATCGTCCGACAGATGGCGGAGGCCGACGCGGAAGAGAACGTGTACCGTGAGGCTGTGGCGGAGTCGCCTGTTGCGCCCCCTAATGGCGACATTAACATTGACGACCTGTTACCCGACGGTCCTCAGGGGAATATTCAAGGACAGGTGTTGTGTGAAAAAAAACATGAAAATACTGTTTTTTCAACTTTGCTACCGATGTTTACAATGCAATATCCTGTCATTTTTAAGGAGCATTCCACACTTTTTTGGTTTGTTATGCTAGTGTGCTCTCTTGTCTTGTAAAAAATGATAACTACAACACTAACAACCCTGTATTTCCCTCCCTTCACCTCTCCCTCTCCCTCTCCCCTCCCCTGTCCCCCCTCTCTCCCTCCCTTCACCTCTCTCTCTCCCTCTCCCCTCCCCTGTCCCCCCTCTCCCCCTCCCTTCACCTCTCTCTCCCTCTCCCCTCCCCTCTCCCCCTCCCTTCACCTCTCTCTCCCTCTCCCCTCCCCTGTCCCCCCTCTCCCCCTCCCCTCACCTCTCTCTCTCCCTCTCCCCTCCCCTGTCCCCCCTCTCCCCCTCCCTTCACCTCTCTCTCCCTCTCCCCTCCCCTCTCCCCCCTCTCCCCCTCCCTTCACCTCTCTCTCCCTCACCCCTCCCCTCCCCTGTCCCCTCCCTTCCCCCTCCCTTCACCTCTCTCTCCCTCTCCCCTCCCCTGTCCCCCCTCTCCCCCTCCCTTCACCTCTCTCTCTCTCCCTCTCCCCTCCCTTCACCTCTCTCTCTCCCTCTCCCCTCCCTTCACCTCTCTCTCTCCCTCTCCCCTCCCCTGTCCCCCCTCTCCCCCTCCCTTCACCTCTCTCTCCCTCTCCCCTCCCCTCTCCCCCCTCTCCCCCTCCCTTCACCTCTCTCTCCCTCTCCCCTCCCCTGTCCCCTCCCTTCCCCCTCCCTTCACCTCTCTCTCCCTCTCCCCTCCCCTGTCCCCCCTCTCCCCCTCCCTTCACCTCTCTCTCTCCCTCTCCCTCCCTTCACCTCTCTCTCTCCCTCTCCCTCCCTTCACCTCTCTCTCTCCCTCTCCCCTCCCCTGTCCCCCCTCTCCCCCTCCCTTCACCTCTCTCTCCCTCTCCCCTCCCCTCTCCCCCTCCCTTCACCTCTCTCTCCCTCTCCCCTCCCCTGTCCCCCCTCTCCCCCTCCCTTCACCTCTCTCTCTCCCTCTCCCCTCCCCTGTCCCCCCTCTCCCCCTCCCTTCACCTCTCTCTCCCTCTCCCCTCCCCTCTCCCCCCTCTCCCCCTCCCTTCAACTCTCTCTCCCTCTCCCCTCCCCTGTCCCCTCCCCTGTCCCCTCCCTTCACCTCTCTCTCCCTCTCCCCTCCCCTGTCCCCCCTCTCCCCCTCCCTTCACGTCCCTCTCCCTCTCCCCCTCCCTTCACCGCTCTCCCCCTCCCCTCTCCCCCCTCTCCCCCTCCCTTCACCTCTCTCCCTCTCCCCCTCCCCTGTCCCCCCTCTCTCCCTCCCTTCACCTCTCTCTTTCTCCCTCTCCCCTCCCCTGTCCCCCCTCTCCCCCTCCCTTCACGTCCCTCGCCCTCTCCCCCTCCCTTCACCCCTCTCCCCCTCCCTTCACCTCTCTCTCCCTCTCCCCTCCCCTGTCCCCCCTCTCCCCCTCCCTTCACCTCTCTCTCTCCCTCTCCCCTCCCCTGCCCCCCCCTCCCCCTCCCTTCACCTCTCTCTCCCTCTCCCCTCCCCTCTCCCCCCTCTCCCCCTCCCTTCAACTCTCTCTCCCTCTCCCCTCCCCTGTCCCCTCCCCTGTCCCCTCCCTTCACCTCTCTCTCCCTCTCCCCTCCCCTGTCCCCCCTCTCCCCCTCCCTTCACGTCCCTCTCCCTCTCCCCCTCCCTTCACCGCTCTCCCCCTCCCCTCTCCCCCCTCTCCCCCTCCCTTCACCTCTCTCCCTCTCCCCCTCCCCTGTCCCCCCTCTCTCCCTCCCTTCACCTCTCTCTTTCTCCCTCTCCCCTCCCCTGTCCCCCCTCTCCCCCTCCCTTCACGTCCCTCTCCCTCTCCCCCTCCCTTCACCGCTCTCCCCCTCCCCCCTCTCCCCCTCCCTTCACCTCTCTCCCTCTCCCCCTCCCCTGTCCCCCCTCTCTCCCTCCCTTCACCTCTCTCTTTCTCCCTCTCCTCCCCTGTCCCCCCTCTCCCCCTCCCTTCACCTCTCTCCCTCCCCTGTCCCCCTCTCCCCCTCCCTTCACTTCTCTCTCTCTCTCTCTCTCTCTCTCTCTCTCTCTCTCTCTCTCTCTCTCTCTCTCTCTCTCTCTCTCCCTCCCCTGTCCCCCCTCCCGCCCCTCCCTTCACATCTCTCTCTCTCCCTCTCCCCTCCCCTCTCCCCTTCCCTTCACCTGTCTCTCTCTCCCTCTCCCACTCCCTTCACCTCTCTCTGTCTCTCTCTCCTCACCCCTTCCCCAGATGGAGGAGTTCCTGGGCCCCCAGCCGGAGTACGATGAGGAAGAGGAGGAGAAGAAGTATTACAGGAGGAAGAAGCTGGGCGTGGTGAAGAACGTCCTGGGGGCCAGCGTCGGGGGCATGATTATATACAGCGTCTACATGGGTAACACCTGTCGGTCTCTCTGTCTATCTGACTGACTGACTGTCTGACTGACTGTCTTGCCTGTCTTGTCTGTCTGTCTGTGTGTCTCTGTCAATTTTATTCATATATGCCTGTATTCCATTTTGTGCATGTTTTGTGTGTGTCATGTATTCATTTATATATATGTGTGTGTGTGTGTCTGCAGGCCTGTTGCAGATGCAGCTGATCCTCCACTATGATGAGACGTACAGGGAGGTGAAGTATGGTAACCTGGGTCTGGAGGACATTGACAAGAAGATGCTGATGGGGATCAACGTTACACCCATCATAGGCCTGTTATACACCCCCATACTCATCAGGTATACTATATATATATACATACACCTATCATAGGCCTGTTATACACCCCCATACTCATCAGGTATACTATATATATATACATACACCTATCATAGGCCTGTTATACACCCCATACTCATCAGGTATACTATATATATATATACACCTATCATAGGCCTGTTATACACCCCCATACTCATCAGCTATACTATATATATATATATATACACCTATCATAGGCCTGTTATACACCCCCATACTCATCAGGTATACTATATATATATATACACCTATCATAGGCCTGTTATACACCCCCATACTCATCAGCTATACTATATATATATACATACACCTATCATAGGCCTGTTATACACCCCCATACTCATCAGGTATACTATATATATATACACATATCATAGGCCTGTTATAGACCCCCATACTCATCAGGTATACTATATATATATATACACACCTATCATAGGCCTGTTATACAACTCCATACTCATCAGGTATACTATATACAGTATATCACAAAAGTGAGTACACCCCTCACATTTTTGTAAATATTTGAGTATATCTTTTCATGTGACAACACTGAAGAAATGACACTTTGCTACAATGTAAAGTAGTGAGTGTACAGCTTGTATAACAGTGTAAATTTTCTGTCCCCTCAAAATAACTCAACACACAGCCATTAATGTCTAAACCGCTGGCAACAACACCCCTAAGTGAAAATGTCCAAATTGGGCCCAATTAGCCATTTTCCCTCCCCGGTGTCATGTGACTCGTTAGTGTTACAAGGTCTCAGGTGTGAATGGGGAGCAGGTGTGTTAAATTTGGTGTCATCGCTCTCACACTCCCTCATACTGACTGGTCACTGGAAGTTCAACATGGCACCTCATGGCAAAGAACTCTCTGAGGATCTGAAAAAAAGAATTGTTGCTCTATATAAAGATGGCCTGGGCTATAAGAAGATTGCCAAGACCCTGAAACTGAGCTGCAGCACAGTGGCCAAGACCATACAGCAGTTTAACTGGACAGGTTCCACTCAGAACAGGCCTCGCCATGGTCGACCAAAGAAGTTGAGTGCACGTGCTCAGCGTCATATCCAGAGGTTGTCTTTGGGAAATAGAGGTATGAGTGCTGCCAGCATTGCTGCAGAGGTTGAAGGGGTCAGCCTGTCAGTGCTTAGACCATACGCCGTACACTGCATCAAATTGGTCTGCATGGCTGTCATCCCAGAAGGAAGCCTCTTCTAAAGATGATGCACAAGAAAGCCGGCAAACAGTTTGCTGAAGACAAGCAGACTAAGGACATGGATTACTGGAACCATGTCCTGTGGTCTGATGAGACCAAGATAAACTTATTTGGTTCAGATGGTGTCAAGCGTGTGTGGCGGCAACCAGGTGTGGAGTACCAAGACAAGTGTGTCTTGCCTACAGTCAAGCATGGTGGTGGGAGTGTCATGGTCTGGGGCTGCATGAGTGCTGCCGGCATTGGGGAGCTACAGTTCATTGAGGGAACCATGAATGCCAACATGTACTGTAACATACTGAAGCAGAGCATGATCCCCTCCCTTCGGAGACTGGGCCGCAGGGCCATATTCCAACATGATAACGACCCCAAACACACCTCCAAGACGACCACTGCCTTGCTAAAGAAGCTGAGGGTAAAGGTAATGGACTGGCCAAGCATGTCTCCAGACCTAAACCCTATTGAGCGTCTGTGGGGCATCCTCAAACGGAAGGTGGAGGAGTGCAAGGTCTCTAACATCCACCAGCTCCGTGATGTCGTCATGGAGGAGTGGAAGAAGACTCCAGTGGCAACCTGTGAAGCTCTGGTGAACTCCATGCCCAAGAGGGTTAAGGCAGTGCTGGAAAATTATGGTGGCCACACAAAATATTGACACTTTGGGCCCAATTTGGACATTTTCACTTAGGGGTGTACTCACTTTTGTTGCCAGCGGTTTAGACATTAATGGCTGTGTGTTGAGTTATTTTGAGGGGACAGCAGATTTACACTGTTATACAAGCTGTACACTCACTACTTTACAGTGTAGCAAAGTGTCATTTCTTCAGTGTTGTCACATGAAAAGATATACTCAAATATTTACAAAAATGTGAGGGGTGTACTCACTTTTGTGATATACTGTATATATATACACCTATCATAGGCCTGTTATACACCCCCATACTCATCAGGTATACTATATATATATACATACACCCATCATAGGCCTGTTATACACCCCCATACTCATCAGGTATACTATATATACACTGCTCAAAAAAATAAAGGGAACACTTAAACAACACAATGTAACTCCAAGTCAATCACACTTCTGTGAAATCAAACTGTCCACTTAGGAAGCAACACTGATTGACAATACATTTCACATGCTGTTGTGCAAATGGAATAGACAAAAGGTGGAAATTATAGGCAATTAGCAAGACACCCCCAATAAAGGAATGGTTCTGCAGGTGGTGACCACAGACCACTTCTCAGTTCCTATGCTTCCTGGCTGATGTTTTGATCACTTTTGAATGCTGGCGGTGCTTTCACTCTAGTGGTAGCATGAGACGGAGTCTACAACCCACACAAGTGGCTCAGGTAGTGCAGTTCATCCAGGATGGCACATCAATGCAAGCTGTGGCAAAAAGGTTTGCTGTGTCTGTCAGCGTAGTGTCCAGAGCATAGAGGCGCTACCAGGAGACAGGCCAGTACATCAGGAGACGTGGAGGAGGCCGTAGGAGGGCAACAACCCAGCAGCAGGACCGCTACCTCCGCCTTTGTGCAAGGAGGTGCACTGCCAGAGCCCTGCAAAATGACCTCCAGCAGGCCACAAATGTGCATGTGTCAACATATGGTCTCACAAGGGGTCTGAGGATCTCATCTCGGTACCTAATGGCAGTCAGGCTACCTTTGGCGAGCACATGGAGGGCTGTGCGGCCCCAAAAAGAAATGCCACCCCACACCATGACTGACCCACCGCCAAACCGGTCATGCTGGAGGATGTTGCAGGCAGCAGAACGTTCTCCACGGCGTCTCCAGACTCTGTCACGTCTGTCACATGTGCTCATGTGCTCAGTGTGAACCTGCTTTCATCTGTGAAGAGCACAGGGCGCCAGTGGCGAATTTGCCAATCTTGGTGTTCTCTGGCAAATGCCAAACGTCCTGCACGGTGTTGGGCTGTAAGCACAACCCCCACCTGTGGACGTCGGGCCCTCATACCACCCTCATGGAGTCTGTTTCTGACCGTTTGAGCAGACACATGCACATTTGTGGCCTGCTGGAGGTCATTTTGCAGGGCTCTGGCAGTGCACCTCCTTGCACAAAGGCGGAGGTAGCGGTCCTGCTGCTGGGTTGTTGCCCTCCTACGGCCTCCTCCACGTCTCCTGATGTACTGGCCTGTCTCCTGGTAGCGCCTCCATGCTCTGGACACTACGCTGACAGACACAGCAAACCTTTTTGCCACAGCTCGCATTGATGTGCCATCCTGGATGAACTGCACTACCTGAGCCACTTGTGTGGGTTGTAGACTCCGTCTCATGCTACCACTAGAGTGAAAGCACCGCCAGCATTCAAAAGTGATCAAAACATCAGCCAGGAAGCATAGGAACTGAGAAGTGGTCTGTGGTCACCACCTGCAGAACCATTCCTTTATTGGGGGTGTCTTGCTAATTGCCTATAATTTCCACCTTTTGTCTATTCCATTTGCACAACAGCATGTGAAATTTATTGTCAATCAGTGTTGCTTCCTAAGTGGACAGTTTGATTTCACAGAAGTGTAATTGACTTGGAGTTATATTGTGTTGTTTAAGTGTTCCCTTTATTTTTTTGAGCAGTGTATATACATACACCTATCATAGGCCTGTTATAGACCCCCATACTCATCAGCTATACTATATATATATATATATATATATATATATATATATATATATATATATATATATATATACCTATCATAGGCCTGTTATACACCCCCATACTCATCAGGTATACTATATATATATTTACACCTATCATAGGCCTGTTATACACCCTCATACTCATCAGGTATACTATATATATATACACACCTATCATAGGCCTGTTATACACCCTCATACTCATCAGCTATACTATATATATATATATATATATATATATATATATATATATATATATATATATATATATACACCTATCATAGGCCTGTTATAGACCCCCATACTCATCAGGTATACTATATATATACATACACATATCATAGGCCTGTTATACACCCTCATACTCATCAGGTATACTATATATATATACACATATCATAGGCCTGTTATACACCCTCATACTCATCAGGTATACTATATATATATACACATATCATAGGCCTGTTATACACCCCCATACTCATCATGTATACTATATATACATACACATATCATAGGCCTGTTATACACCCTCATACTCATCAGGTATACTATATATACATACACATATCATAGGCCTGTTATACACCCTCATACTCATCAGGTATACTATATATATATACACCTATCATAGGCCTGTTATACACCCCCATACTCATCAGGTATACTATATATACATACACATATCATAGGCCTGTTATACACCCTCATACTCATCAGGTATACTATATATACATACACATATCATAGGCCTGTTATACAGCCTCATACTCATCAGGTATACTATATATATATACACATATCATAGGCCTGTTATACACCCCCATACTCATCAGGTATACTATATATATACACATATCATAGGCCTGTTATACACCCCCATACTCATCAGGTATACTATATATACATACACATATCATAGGCCTGTTATACACCCTCATACTCATCAGGTATACTATATATATATACACCTATCATAGGCCTGTTATACACCCCCATACTCATCAGGTATACTATATATATATACACCTATCATAGGCCTGTTATACACCCCCATACTCATCAGGTATACTATATATATATACACCTATCATAGGCCTGTTATACACCCTCATACTCATCAGGTATACTATATATATATATACACCTATCATAGGCCTGTTATACACCCCCATACTCATCAGGTATACTATATATATATACACCTATCATAGGCCTGTTATACACCCTCATACTCATCAGGTATACTATATATATATATACACCTATCATAGGCCTGTTATACACCCCCATACTCATCAGGTATACTATATATATATACACCTATCATAGGCCTGTTATACACCCCCATACTCATCAGGTATACTATATATATATACACCTATCATAGGCCTGTTATACACCCCCATACTCATCAGGTATACTATATATATATACACCTATCATAGGCCTGTTATACACCCTCATACTCATCAGGTATACTATATATACATACACCTATCATAGGCCTGTTATACACCCCCATACTCATCAGGTATACTATATATACATAGACCTATCATAGGCCTGTTATACACCCCCATACTCATCAGGTATACTATATATACATACACCTATCATAGGCCTGTTATACACCCCCATACTCATCAGGTATACTATATATACATAGACCTATCATAGGCCTGTTATACACCCCCATACTCATCAGGTATACTATATATATATACACCTATCATAGGCCTGTTATACACCCCCATACTCATCAGGTATACTATATATATATACACCTATCATAGGCCTGTTATACACCCCCATACTCATCAGGTATACTATATATATATACACCTATCATAGGCCTGTTATACACCCTCATACTCATCAGGTATACTATATATACATACACCTATCATAGGCCTGTTATACACCCCCATACTCATCAGGTATACTATATATACATAGACCTATCATAGGCCTGTTATACACCCCCATACTCATCAGGTATACTATATATACATACACCTATCATAGGCCTGTTATACACCCCCATACTCATCAGGTATACTATATATACATAGACCTATCATAGGCCTGTTATACACCCCCATACTCATCAGGTATACTATATATACATACACCCATCATAGGCCTGTTATACACCCCCATACTCATCAGGTATACACACATACTCCTGCTTTCTTCTCATTCTTTCTCTCTCCTCTCGCTCTCTCTCTCTATCCTGTGTCTCCTCTCTATCCTCTCTCTCTCTATCCTCTCTATCGTCTCTCCTCTCGCTCTCTCTCTCTATCCTGTGTCTCCTCTCAATCCTCTCCTCTCTTTCTCTATCCTCTCTCCTCTCTATCCTCTCTCCTCTCGCTCTCTCTCTCTATCCTGTGTCTCCTCTCTATCCTCTCTCCTCTCTCTCTATCCTGTGTCTCCTCTCTATCCTCTCTCCTCTCTCTCTATCCTGTGTCTCCTCTCTATCCTCTCTCCTCTCGCTCTCTCTCTCTATCCTGTGTCTCCTCTCTATCCTCTCTCCTCTCGCTCTCTCTATCCTGTGTCTCCTCTCTATCCTCTCTCCTCTCGCTCTCTCTCTCTATCCTGTGTCTCCTCTCTATCCTCTCTCCTCTCTCTCTATCCTCTCTCTCCTCTATCCTCTCTCCTCTCTCGCCCTTCTCCTCTCTCTCTATCCTCTCTCCTCTCGCTCTCTCTCTCTATCCTGTGTCTCCTCTCTATCCTCTCTCCTCTCGCTCTCTCTCTCTATCCTGTGTCTCCTCTCTATCCTCTCCTCTCTCTCTATCCTGTCTCCTCTCTATCCTCTCTCCTCTCGCTCTCTCTCTCTATCCTGTGTCTCCTCTCTATCCTCTCTCCTCTCGCTCTCTCTCTCTATCCTCTCTCTCTCCTCTCTATCCTCTCTCCTCTCGCTCTCTCTCTCTATCCTCTCTCTCTATCCTCTCTCGCTCTCTCTATCCTCTCTCGCCCTTCTCCTCTCTCTCTATCCTCTCTCCTCTCGCTCTCTCTCCTCTATCCTCTCTCCTCTCTATCCTCTCTCCTCTCGCTCTCTCTCTCTATCCTCTCTCTCTCCTCTCTATCCTCTCTCCTCTCGCTCTCTCTCTCTATCCTCTCTCTCTATCCTCTCTCGCTCTCTCTATCCTCTCTCGCTCTCTCTCTCTCTCTCTCTCTCTCTCTCTCTCTCTCTCTCTCTCTCTCGCTCTCTCTATCCTCTCTCTCTCTCTCTCCTCTCCTCTCTATCCTATCTCTCTCTCTTTCACTCTCTCTCTCTCTTTCAGGTTTCTGGGCACCAAGTGGATGATGTTTCTGGCCAGTGGAATTTACGCTCTCTTCGTCTCAACCAATTACTGGGAGCGATACTACACACTGGTACCATCGGCTGTGGCCATTGGTGCAGCCATTGTCCCGCTGTGGGCGTCATTAGGGAACTACATCACAAGGTTAGGAAGTGGAGAATGGAGACACACACATCAACGTCACACGGACCAGAATACATTTATAGCTAGCTCGTACGGGTTGCAGTGTTTATGTTGTGTTATGCAGTGATATGTAGTGTTGTGTTTTGCTACGTAGTGTTAATCACTCTGTATTGTATTGTCTGTCTCTCTCACACACTCAGGATGGCGCAACAGTACTACGAGTATGTCAACTATAAGGAGGATCACGTTCAGGAACAGAAGAAACTACCCAAGGGGGCGTGTCATCGCTATGTCATCATCTTCCAATCCGTGTTCTTCATCATCTTCCATGTATGTTGCCATTGGTCGAGTCACTTGTCAGTCAGTGAGTGATATGGGTTAAGCATTGCCTTTTGTGTGTTGGTGTGTGAGGATTCTGATGTCTGGCTGTGTTTCTCTGTGTGTCTCTCAGCTCAGCCTGGTGTTTGCAGAGTTCCCCCAGCGCATCTTCCTCCAGCAGTTCCTGAGTGACTACAACCACACACTGTACAACGTTAAACACTGTGGTAAACTGACCATTATCTGTACAACGTTAAACACTGGTAAACTGACCATTATCTGTACAACGTTAAACACTGGTAAACTGACCATTATCTGTACAACGTTAAACACTGTGGTAAACTGACCATTATCTGTACAACGTTAAACACTGTGGTAAACTGACCATTATCTGTACAACGTTAAACACTGTGGTAAACTGACCATTATCTGTACAACGTTAAACACTGGTAAACTGACCATTATCTGTACAACGTTAAACACTGTGGTAAACTGACCATTATCTGTACAACGTTAAACACTGTGGTAAACTGACCATTATCTGTACAACGTTAAACACTGGTAAACTGACCATTATCTGTACAACGTTAAACACTGTGGTAAACTGACCATTATCTGTACAACGTTAAACACTGTGGTAAACTGACCATTATCTGTACAACGTTAAACACTGGTAAACTGACCATTATCTGTACAACGTTAAACACTGTGGTAAACTGACCATTATCTGTACAACGTTAAACACTGGTAAACTGACCATTATCTGTACAACGTTAAACACTGTGGTAAACTGACCATTATCTGTACAATGTTAAACACTGTGGTAAACTGACCATTATCTGTACAATGTTAAACACTGGTAAACTGACCATTATCTGTACAACGTTAAACACTGTGGTAAACTGACCATTATCTGTACAACGTTAAACACTGTGGTAAACTGACCATTATCTGTACAAAGTTAAACACTGTGGTAAACTGACCAGTAGTCTGTTATTATCTGTACAATGTTAAACACTGGTAAACTGACCATTATCTGTACAACGTTAAACACTGTGGTAAACTGACCATTATCTGTACAACGTTAAACACTGTGGTAAACTGACCATTATCTGTACAACGTTAAACACTGTGGTAAACTGACCATTATCTGTACAACGTTAAACACTGTGGTAAACTGACCATTTTCTGTACAACGTTAAACACTGTGGTAAACTGACCATTATCTGTACAACGTTAAACACTGTGGTAAACTGACCATTATCTGTACAACGTTAAACACTGTGGTAAACTGACCATTATCTGTACAACGTTAAACACTGGTAAACTGACCATTATCTGTACAACGTTAAACACTGTGGTAAACTGACCATTATCTGTACAACGTTAAACACTGGTAAACTGACCATTATCTGTACAACGTTAAACACTGTGGTAAACTGACCATTATCTGTACAATGTTAAACACTGTGGTAAACTGACCATTATCTGTACAATGTTAAACACTGGTAAACTGACCATTATCTGTACAACGTTAAACACTGTGGTAAACTGACCATTATCTGTACAACGTTAAACACTGTGGTAAACTGACCATTATCTGTACAAAGTTAAACACTGTGGTAAACTGACCAGTAGTCTGTTATTATCTGTACAATGTTAAACACTGGTAAACTGACCATTATCTGTACAACGTTAAACACTGTGGTAAACTGACCATTATCTGTACAACGTTAAACACTGTGGTAAACTGACCATTATCTGTACAACGTTAAACACTGTGGTAAACTGACCATTATCTGTACAACGTTAAACACTGTGGTAAACTGACCATTATCTGTACAACGTTAAACACTGTGGTAAACTGACCATTATCTGTACAACGTTAAACACTGTGGTAAACTGACCATTATCTGTACAGCGTTAAACACTGTGGTAAACTGACCATTATCTGTACAGCGTTAAACACTGTGGTAAACTGACCACACACTGTACAGCGTTAACCACTGTGGTAAACTGACCATTATCTGTACAACGTTAAACACTGTGGTAAACTGACCACACACTGTACAGCGTTAAACACTGTGGTAAACTGACCATTATCTGTACAATGTTAAACACTGTGGTAAACTGACCATTATCTGTACAACGTTAAACACTGTGGTAAACTGACCATTATCTGTACAATGTTAAACACTGTGGTAAACTGACCATTATCTGTACAACGTTAAACACTGTGGTAAACTGACCATTATCTGTACAGCGTTAAACACTGTGGTAAACTGACCATTATCTGTACAGCGTTAAACACTGTGGTAAACTGACCAGTAGTCTGTTATTATCTGTACAATGTTAAACACTGTGGTAAACTGACCATTATCTGTACAACGTTAAACACTGTGGTAAACTGACCATTATCTGTACAACGTTAAACACTGTGGTAAACTGACCATTATCTGTATAACGTTAAACACTGTGGTAAACTGACCATTATCTGTACAACGTTAAACACTGTGGTAAACTGACCATTATCTGTACAACGTTAAACACTGTGGTAAACTGACCATTATCTGTACAACGTTAAACACTGTGGTAAACTGACCATTATCTGTACAACGTTAAACACTGTGGTAAACTGACCATTATCTGTACAATGTTAAACACTGTGGTAAACTGACCATTATCTGTACAAAGTTAAACACTGTGGTAAACTGACCATTATCTGTACAATGTTAAACACTGTGGTAAACTGACCATTATCTGTACAAAGTTAAACACTGTGGTAAACTGACCATTATCTGTACAAAGTTAAACACTGTGGTAAACTGACCATTATCTGTACAATGTTAAACACTGTGGTAAACTGACCATTATCTGTACAACGTTAAACACTGTGGTAAACTGACCATTATCTGTACAACGTTAAACACTGTGGTAAACTGACCATTATCTGTACAACGTTAAACACTGTGGTAAACTGACCATTATCTGTACAATGTTAAACACTGTGGTAAACTGACCATTAGTCTGTTATTATCTGTACAATGTTAAACACTGTGGTAAACTGACCATTATCTGTACAATGTTAAACACTGTGGTAAACTGACCATTATCTGTACAATGTTAAACACTGTGGTAAACTGACCAGTAGTCTGTTATTATCTGTACAATGTTAAACACTGTGGTAAACTGACCATTATCTGTACAAAGTTAAACACTGTGGTAAACTGACCATTATCTGTACAATGTTAAACACTGTGGTAAACTGACCATTAGTCTGTTATTATCTGTACAATGTTAAACACTGTGGTAAACTGACCATTATCTGTACAATGTTAAACACTGTGGTAAACTGACCAGTAGTCTGTTATTAACTTCCATTTCCTTACCCTGACTCTCAGAGGAGAAGCATGATCTATGGTTTTTATAGCATTGTTTTCGTGCACCTCAATCTCTCTCATCCCCCCTCCCCACTCCTCTCTCTCTCAATCTGATCAATGGTTTAAACAAAATACAGGTTTTGTTTCATCACTTTCTTTATCCCTCTCTCTTTATTGGGTTCAGAGGACAGTGCTATGATTGGTGGTTTTAATAACTCCTCCCCCTCCCCAGGTGCGGAGGGCAGTGGTATGATTGGTGGTTTTAATAACTCCTCCCCCTCCCCAGGTGCGGAGGGCAGTGGTATGATTGGTGGTTTTAATAACTCCTCCCCCTCCCCAGGTGCGGAGGGCAGTGGTATGATTGGTGGTTTTAATAACTCCTCCCCCTCCCCAGGTGCGGAGGGCAGTGGTATGATTGGTGGTTTCAACAGGACCGTCCTGAAGCACCTCCCTCGCTCCCTGCTGCTCATCCAGGTGGAGAGTGTTCTCATGGGGGCCGCCTTCCTCTCCATGATCATCGTAAGACACACACACACACACACACACACACACACACACACACACACACACACACACACACACACACACAGGCAAAGACACGTGTGTACACAAGTACCTAAAATGATCATCCTAAAAACCTAGCTTTATTACACCCAACATCAATACAACACCCAATACAATTACCCAGAGTCCATTGCTTGCTTTCCCACAGTCCTTCACTGTGTTTTACCCATAGTTCCTGGCGGTGTGCGGGGCTGCGTACCGCCCTACAGAGGAGATCGATCTGAGGAGTATCGGCTGGGGGAACATCTTCCAGTTGCCCTTCAAACACCTGAGAGACTACAGGCTGAGACTCCTCATCCCCTTCTTCATCTACAGTGGACTGGACACACTCTTCTCTGTCACCGGACTCACTCTGGTAGTCATTACAAGAAGTCCTTTAGTAACTGTAGTAGCTGGAGTCTGAATGTTGTCCATGTAGCTTTCACAGACCAACTGTGTCACTTTACATAGTGTAGACAGATTCTGCTGGAGTGCAGCTATATTCACAATGCTCTCTCTCTCTATCCTCTCTCTCTCTATATCCTCTATCCTCTCTCTCTCTCTCTCTCTCTCTCTCTCTCTCTCTCTCTCTCTCTCTCTCTCTCTCTCTCTATCCTCTATCCTCTCTCTCTCACTCGTGTTCTTTCTTTCTCTCGCTTGCTCACTCTCTTTTGCTCACTCACTCACTATCTGTCCTGTTCACCCCCCCTTTCTCCTACGTTCCCTGTCTTTGTCTCTCCTCTAATCTACCCTCATGTCTCCCCCCTCCCAGTCGTATGGTGTGTGTACGGTGGGTCTGGAGTGGCTGTATCTCCTGGTGATGGTCTATGGTCTGTCCTGCTCCCTGTTCTCCTGCCTGTCCCTGTCCCTCCTCAGGCTGCCACGCTACGTCTCTCTGCTAGGGGGCGCTGTGATCCACGGTCCTCTGCTTGTGTTCCTGCTGTTCTGGTCCCCGGCTCCACGCTCACCTGATCAACTGCCTTACCTGCTGGTGGTGATCGCCCTCTGGGGAATGGGGTCTGCATTGAATAAGACTGGACTCAGCAGTGAGTTTTAGTACTATGATTAGACACAAACACACACACACACACACACACACACACACACACACACACACACACACACACACACACACACTGGAATCTTTTATTTCCTAGTTGGAAAAGTATTGTTCTTTTCCAGTTCAGACTTAATAATTTCCAACATTTATGTCTCCTCTCTCTCATATCTTCCTCCCCTCCACCTATCTCCTTCTCCCCCTCTCCACCTCCCCTTTCTCTCTCCACCCCCCCCCTCCACTGCCCTCCTCTCTCACTCTCTCTTCCCCCTTGTCTACCGCCCTCCTCTCTCTCTCTCTCGCTCTCTTTCTATCTACCCCCCCTCCACCCCCCCCCCCCCTACCCCCCACTCTCCACTGTCTCTCTCTCTCTCCGTGTCTGTCAGTTCTCCTGGGTATGTTGTATGAAGATAAAGAGAGACTGGACTTTGTCTACACCATCTACCACTGGTGGCAGGCTATCGCCATCTTCATAGTCTACCTGTGGACTGGACTCATCATGAGGGTATGTGTGTGTGTCCCCGTGTGTGTCCCCATGTCCGTGTTTGTCCCCGTGTGTCTGTGTGTGTCCATGCCCGTGCGTGTCCATGTCCGTGTGTGTCCCCGTGTGTCCGTGTTTGTCTGTGTGTGTCCATGTCTGTTTATGTCCGTGTGTGTCCATGTCCGTGTGTGTCCCCATGTCCCTGTGTGTGTCCCCATGTCCGTGTTTGTCCCCGTGTGTCTGTGTGTGTCCATGCCCGTGTGTGTCCATGTCCGTGTGTGTCCCCATGTCCCCGTGTGTGTCCGTGTGTGTGTCCGTGTGTCCCCATGTGTCCCCTTGTGTGTCCCCTTGTGTGTCCGTGTCTGTGTCCGTGTGTCCCCGTGTGTGTCCGTGTGTGTCCGTGTTTGTCCCCGTGTGTCTGTGTGTGTCCCCGTGTGTCTGTGTGTGACCCCGTGTGTGTCCGTGTGTATCCCCGTGTGTGTGTCCCCGTGTGTGTGTCCCCGTGTGTGTGTCCCCGTGTGTGTGTCCCCGTGTGTGTGTCCCCGTGTGTGTGTCCCCGTGTGTGTGTCCGTGTGTGTGTCCGTGTGTGTGTGTCCGTGTGTGTGTCCGTGTGTTAGAAAAAGTGTAAAAATGATTAATTTAATGTGCTTATTTCAACCCTCTCTTTCTCTCCTTCTCATTCCTGGTCCCTCCTCCTCAGGCCAAACTCTCCATTCTATTGGTCATCTTGCTGCTGGCATGCTTCTGCTATTGGACGATGGAGCGACGCCTGGCCAAGAACATGCCTTTCAGACTGCCTCGCATTCCCCGCCCCAAACACAAGGTAACCTATCACAATCTGTTCACCTTTTGCTGTGTTTTTGCATTTTTTTTTCTTTAAAATACCATTTGGCTGGAGAGAAAAGAGCAAATATCACATATCACCTTCACTAGTAATGCGATAAAGACAAGCAAAACAGAACATTGAAATGAAACACTCTTTGTTTGAGGTTTGGCATTGGCAATAAAGACAATTAAAGAGCAATATCAAGTGTCTTCGATAATGACACAAAGTCATCAATTGACATGTTTGGTCGGTAATGTAATGTAATATAATGTTGACCATGTCACTTCCTCCTCAGGTTAAAGGTTATCGTTACCTGGAGGAGGAAAACTCAGACGAGTCAAACTCGGAGGAGAGTGATGAGGATGATGATGAAGAGACGCAGGAGGAGGTGATCAGGGAGGACTTTGGCGGAGACGCAGGGTCGCAGGGCTCTGATTCGACCAGGGAGAGGAGGGGAGGGGCTAGGGGTCGGCGCAGGAGGCAAGACGATGATTATGAGCAAGCGGGGGAAAGGGAGGAGAGAGAGAAGGAGTGATAGAGAGAGGGAGAGGGATAGAGAAAGAGGGAGGAGATTTCCTCTACTCTAGGTGTTCTCTAGCTATCCTCTAGCTGTCCTCTAGGTATCCTCTAGCTGTCCTCTAGGTATCCTCTAGCTATCCTCTAGGTATCCTCTAGCTGTCCTCTAGCTATCCTCTAGCTGTCCTCTAGGTATCCTCTAGCTGTCCTCTAGGTATCCTCTAGGTATCTTCTAGCTGTCCTCTAGCTGTCCTCTAGCTGTCTTCTAGCTGTCCTCTAGCTGTCCTCTAGCTATCCTCTAGGTATCTTCTAGCTGTCCTCTAGCTGTCCTCTAGGTATCCTCTAGGTATCCTTTAGCTGTCCTCTAGCTGTCCTCTAGCTGTCCTCTAGGTATCCTCTAGCTGTCCTCTAGCTATCCTCTAGCTGTCCTCTAGGTATCCTCTAGCTGTCCTCTAGGTATCTTCTAGCTGTCCTCTAGGTATCCTCTAGCTGTCCTCTAGCTGTCCTCTAGCTATCCTCTAGCTGTCCTCTAGCTATCCTCTAGCTGTCCTCTAGGTATCCTCTAGCTGTCCTCTAGCTATCCTCTAGCTATCCTCTAGCTGTCCTCTAGGTATCCTCTAGCTGTCCTCTAGGTATCCTCTAGGTATCCTCTAGCTGTCCTCTAGGTATCCTCTAGCTGTCCTCTAGGTATCCTCTAGGTATCCTCTAGCTATCCTCTAGCTGTCCTCTAGGTATCCTCTAGCTGTCCTCTAGGTATCCTCTAGCTGTCCTCTAGGTATCCTCTAGGTATATTCTAGCTATCCTCTAGCTGTCTTCTAGGTATCCTCTAGCTGTCCTCTAGGTATCCTCTAGCTGTCCTCTAGCTGTCCTCTAGCTGTCCTCTAGGTATCCTCTAGGTATCCTCTAGCTGTCCTCTAGGTATCCTCTAGGTATCCTCTAGGTATCCTCTAGCTGTCTTCTAGGTACTTTCCCCAGTCCAGCTCTCTTACATCAGTGCAGATTAAGGAAAGGAGTTGAATCAGAAGAAGAAACAAAACGGGTGTGTCTCAAATGTAACCCTTTTCACTTCATAGTGCCTTACTTTTGACCCCGAACTTTAACCCTGGTCAAAAGTTGTGCACTATGAATAAGGTCCCATTTGGAACGCAGACAGTACTGTATGTCTAGGCTATTGACACGCACCTAGAGGGGGATTGACATATATAGATAATAAACCCGGTCATAATTGAAGAGGTTCATCCACAGGAGGATAAAACAGCAGTACAGGAGGATAAAACAGCGGTACAGGAGGATAAAACAGAGCGGTACAGGAGGATAAAACAGAGCGGTACAGGAGGATAAAACAGAGCGGTACAGGAGGATAAACAGAGTGGTACAGGAGGATAAAACAGAGCGGTACAGGAGGATAAAACAGAGTGGTACAGGAGGATAAAACAGAGCAGTACAGGAGGATAAAACAGAGGTACAGGAGGATAAAACAGAGCAGTACAGGAGGATAAAACAGAGGTACAGGAGGATAAAACAGAGTGGTACAGGAGGATAAAACAGAGTGGTACAGGAGGATAAAACAGAGGTACAGGAGGATAAAACAGAGTGGTACAGGAGGATAAAACAGAGCGGTACAGGAGGATAAAACAGAGCGGTACAGGAGGATAAAACAGAGCGGTACAGGAGGAAAAAGAAGAACGGGGTATTTTACACAGAACGAAAGAGGATGAAGAGAGGACAGGAATTCACTATAGAGGGAATAAGGTGCCATCTGGGACACAGCCTTTGTATTTCAACAGTATCACTGTATTGTATTGTTAGTCAGCTGTGTTGTCATGGTTCCTAGCTCAGGTGTTTTGAGTGGCCTACATTTTGTTGTTTTTTTGTAAGGAATTTATTCAATCAATGATTTTGAAGAAATTGAATAATAGTCATGAATTATAATGAGAATATATTGATTGTAATTGTTTTTTTTATGACAGAAGTGAGTTTTGAAGTTGTTTTCTGAGTATAAAGCTGGTTTTGTGCCTCTTGATGTGGGTGTTCTGTTATCAAAGACCAACTAATATCACCATGGAAACTTAGTTCATAAAAGTGAACACCTTATATGCTTAGTTAAATAAAAAAGTCACTCCTACACTGTAAGAAAGCCGTAAAGATATATATAATAAACAAAAATACATTCACTTATTTTATAAGACTTGATCTTAATTTGGATCCCCATGAGCTGACGCCATGACAACAGCTAAATGTGTACATACAGTCAACACACACACACATACATTTAAAGGTACACTGTGAGTGTAAAATGCCTTTTTTTTTTTACTCAAATTTTGGTTTGAGAGGTGACTATGTTTCATATACACATATGGTATTATATGAATCAATTTGTTTCTTGTTAAACTACACAGCCCTTAGTAGGCTAGTAATAAAAGCTTTAAGTCATGGGTGTGGGGAGGTATGCCCCTTTGTGTGTGCTCCAATGAGGTCATTCCTGGACTGTTTCTGTCCATTGAGTTAAGGCAGTTTCCCGACCCTCTCCTTGGGCCTCCCCAGACGTTTCACATTTTCCTTTTAACCTTAAATTGGCACACCTGGTTCAATTAGTCAAAGGCTTGATGATTAGTTGACTAATTAAATCAGGCGTGCCAGTTTAAGGTTAAAACAAAAATGTGAAATGTCTGGGGGAGCCCAAGGAGAGGGTCGGGAAACCCTGATTTAAGGGACCTCTTTTGGCTCAAGAGCACCCCCCAGAGGCAAAGATTATGTATAGTACAATAGATGTTGAGTACACAGTACAGATGTACAGTATAATACAAGTATATACTATATGTAGTAGATGTATTGTAGATATGTGTATGAAGACATTTAGATGTATCTATATAGAAGACATGTATATATATATAGTACAGTATATAGTAGATATGTGTATGAAGACATAGTACAGTATATAGTAGTGAGTATTGAAGACTATAGTACAGTATATATGTGTATAGAAGACTATATAGTACAGTATATAGTATATATGTGTATAGAAGACTATATAGTACAGTATATAGTAGATATGTGTATAGAAGACTATAGTACAGTATATGTGTATAGAAGACTATATAGTACAGTATATAGTAGATATGTGTATAGAAGACTATAGTACAGTATATAGTAGATATGTGTATAGAAGACTCTATAGTACAGTATATAGTAGATATGTGTATAGAAGACTATAGTACAGTATATGTGTATAGAAGACTATAGTACACTATATGTGTATAGAAGACTATATAATACAGTGTATAGTAGATATGTGTATAGAAGACATATAGTACAGTATATGTGTATGAAGACATATAGTACAGTGTATAGTAGATATGTGTATGAAGACTATAGTACAGTATATGTGTATAGAAGACTATATAGTACAGAATATAGTAGATATGTGTATGAAGACATATAGTACAGTGTATAGTAGATATGTGTATGAAGACATATAGTACAGTGTATAGTAGATATGTGTATAGAAGACTATAGTACAGTATATGTGTATAGAAGACTATATAGTACAGTATATAGTAGATATGTGTATGAAGACATATAGTACAGTATATAGTAGATATGTGTATGAAGACATATAGTACAGTATATAGTAGATATGTGTATGAAGACATATAGTACAGTATATAGTAGATATGTGTATGAAGACATATAGTACAGTATATAGTAGATATGTGTATAGAAGACTATAGTACAGTATATGTGTATTGAAGACTATATAGTACAGTATATAGTAGATATGTCTATGAAGACATATAGTACAGTGTATAGTAGATGTGTGTATGAAGACATATAGTACAGTATATAGTAGATGTGTGTATGAAGACATATAGTACAGTATATAGTAGATGTGTGTATGAAGACATATAGTACAGTATATAGTAGATATGTGTATTGAAGACTATATAGTACAGTATATAGTAGATATGTCTATGAAGACATATAGTACAGTGTATAGTAGATATGTGTATGAAGACATATAGTACAGTATATAGTAGATATGTGTATGAAGACATATAGTACAGTATATAGTAGATATGTCTATGAAGACATATAGTACAGTGTATAGTAGATGTGTGTATGAAGACATATAGTACAGTATATAGTAGATGTGTGTATGAAGACATATAGTACAGTATATAGTAGATATGTGTATGAAGACATATAGTACAGTATATAGTAGATATGTGTATGAAGACATATAGTACAGTATATAGTAGATATGTGTATGAAGACATATAGTACAGTATATAGTAGATATGTGTATAGAAGACTATAGTACAGTATATGTGTATAGAATACTATATAGTACAGTATATAGTAGATATGTCTATGAAGACATATAGTACAGTATATAGTAGATGTGTGTATGAAGACATATAGTACAGTATATAGTAGATATGTGTATTGAAGACTATATAGTACAGTATATAGTAGATATGTCTATGAAGACATATAGTACAGTGTATAGTAGATATGTGTATGAAGACATATAGTACAGTATATAGTAGATATGTGTATGAAGACATATAGTACAGTATATAGTAGATATGTCTATGAAGACATATAGTACAGTGTATAGTAGATGTGTGTATGAAGACATATAGTACAGTATATAGTAGATGTGTGTATGAAGACATATAGTACAGTGTATAGTAGATGTGTGTATGAAGACATATAGTACAGTGTATAGTAGATGTGTGTATGAAGACATATAGTACAGTATATAGTAGATATGTGTATGAAGACATATAGTACAGTGTATAGTAGATGTGTGTATGAAGACATATAGTACAGTGTATAGTAGATGTGTGTATGAAGACATATAGTACAGTGTATAGTAGATGTGTCTATGAAGACATATAGTACAGTGTATAGTAGATATGTGTATAGAAGACTATATAGTACAGTATATAGTAGATATGTCTATGAAGACATATAGTACAGTGTATAGTAGATATGTGTATGAAGACATATAGTACAGTATATAGTAGATATGTGTATGAAGACATATAGTACAGTATATAGTAGATATGTGTATGAAGACATATAGTACAGTGTATAGTAGATGTGTGTATGAAGACATATAGTACAGTATATAGTAGATATGTGTATGAAGACATATAGTACAGTGTATAGTAGATGTGTGTATGAAGACATATAGTACAGTATATAGTAGATATGTGTATGAAGACATATAGTACAGTATATAGTAGATGTGTGTATGAAGACATATAGTACAGTGTATAGTAGATGTGTGTATGAAGACATATAGTACAGTGTATAGTAGATGTGTGTATGAAGACATATAGTACAGTGTATAGTAGATGTGTGTATGAAGACATATAGTACAGTGTATAGTAGATGTGTGTATGAAGACATATAGTACAGTGTATAGTAGATGTGTGTATGAAGACATATAGTAGATGTGTGTATGAAGACATATAGTACAGTGTATAGTAGATGTGTGTATGAAGACATATAGTACAGTGTATAGTAGATATGTGTATGAAGACATATAGTACAGTATATAGTAGATGTGTGTATGAAGACATATAGTACAGTATATAGTAGATATGTGTATGAAGACATATAGTACAGTGTATAGTAGATGTGTGTATGAAGACATATAGTACAGTGTATAGTAGATGTGTGTATGAAGACATATAGTACAGTGTATAGTAGATTTGTGTATGAGGACATATAGTACAGTGTATAGTAGATGTGTGTATGAAGACATATAGTACAGTATATAGTAGATGTGTGTATGAAGACATATAGTACAGTGTATAGTAGATGTGTGTATGAAGACATATAGTACAGTGTATAGTAGATATGTGTATAGAAGACTATATAGTATAGTATATAGTAGATGTGTGTATGAGGACATATAGTACAGTGTATAGTAGATGTGTGTATGAGGACATATAGTACAGTATATAGTAGATGTGTGTATGAAGACATATAGTACAGTATATAGTAGATGTGTGTATGAAGACATATGTATAGTACAGCTCCGTTTGTCTTGTATTCCCAAACTCACAATGTATCCCTTTTTCTACACACCAGTCAGTGAAGCAGGTAAGTGTCCACTTTGTTTGTTTCACGGTGTTCTTTTCGTTTTGTTTTCTCTCAAATTCATCAAACGCTTATTTTCTACATCGGCATGCCAAACTATTGTGGATGTAGCCATTTTAATAAAGGGGAAAAGGCTCAATGATATGAAGGTGGAAAGGCTAAACGTCATAGTATACGGTCTCACATACACACGGCTGAATGCTGTTTTAGCCAATCAGCATCCAGTATCCAAACTACCCCGTTTATAGTACGGTATATAGTGAATGTGTACAAACATATATACTACCCAAGAAGAACACAGGACCCAGGTTTGAGGTGAGCGTGAGTTTATTGGTCAGTGATGATCTCCCTCCTCTCTCACCACCACTGTCTATTGCTGTTATTGGTGCTGGTGAACCAAAGTCCCTGATATATATCTGTGATATATACTACAACCTGCTAGGCCGTTATTACACTATAACGGTCCTCTATAACATGTGTTACGGTGATGACTTAACTCGTCTCACGTTGCTGTTGACGTTACGGCACTGATATACGAGTCGCCTCTCGTAGAAATAATACCCTGTTGTGTTATCAACCAGAGTATCTGAGGACGTCCGTGACGGAGTTGAGATGTGTTAGTAGAAATAATACCCTGTTGTGTTATCAACCAGAGTATCTGAGGACGTCCGTGACGGAGTTGAGATGTGTTAGTAGAAATAATACCCTGTTGTGTTATCAACCAGAGTATCTGAGGACGTCCGTGACGGAGTTGAGATGTGTTAGTAGAAACTGTGGGATGGTTCTGACTGACTGTGTTTGTGGTGGTCGTGCTGTGACAAGGCCCCAGTAGACCCAGCCCTAGGCCGAAGCCTGAGGCTCTGTTAGTGGTATGGTCTGCTTCGGGCCCGGTTAGTGCTGGATACGGCGGATAGACTGGATCTGGGGTGTCTGGCAGTGGGAACCCCAGTTCTTCCAGTGCTGGTAGTCTCCACTGTGTCTCTCACACTCCATGATGTACTGCTGGCCCCTGTAGCCGGGGAACTGGTAGCACACAAAGCTGTGGGAGAGAGAGGGATGGAGGGAGAGAGGGAGCGGAGGGGGAAGGGAGAGGGATGGAGGGAGAGAGAGGGAGCGGAGGGGGAAGGGAGAGGGATGGAGGGAGAGAGGGAGCGGAGGGGGAAGGGAGAGGGATGGAGGGAGAGAGGAGAGAGAGGGAGCGGAGGGGGGAAGGGAGAAGGATGGAGGGAGAGAGGAGAGAGGGAGAAGGATGGCGGGAGAGAGGGTGATAGGTAGGGTGCAGAGGGAGGGAGAAACATGTTTGGCTTAGAGTGGAGTTTCGCTTGACACTGAATAGAATTGTCACACAATGTTTTGCTTTCATTGTCTCACTATAGCAAGATTGGAGTGTGTTTGTGTTTGTGTCAGTGGAGGCTGGTGAGGGGAGGACGGCTCATAATAACGGCTGGATCAGAGCAAATGGAATGGCATCAAACACATAGAAACCACGTGTTTGATACCATTCCACTTATTTTGATCCAGCAGTTACCACGAGCCCCCCCCCCCCCCCCCCCCAAATAAGGTACCACCAACCTCCTGAGGTTTGTGCCATTGTGTTTTTGTACAGTATCTAATTAGTGAGTGTGTGCTTGTGTTTAATGTTGACTTACGCGCCACACTGAACGTGCATGGATCCGACCTCAGGCATGCACCAGCCCATGGCCCTCAGAGAGGGGTAATCATCACACAGCTCAGCGCTGCGGCCCATGAAGTTCTCTGTCTCAAAGATCTGCATACGACTGCTCTGGTGGGACTGGGAGGGGAAGGAGGAGAAAGGATAGAGGGGGAGAGAGGATAGAGGGGGAGAGGATAGAGTGAGAGAGGATAGAGGGGGAGAGAGAGAGAAGGGGAGAGAGAGAGAAGGGGAGAGAGATGTGGGGAGAGAGAAGGGGAGAGAGAGGGGGGGAGAGGATAGAGGGGGAGAGAGGATAGAGTGAGAGAGAGGATAGAGGGGGAGAGAGAGAGAAGGGGAGAGAGAGAGAAGGGGAGAGAGAGAGGGGGAGAGAGGATAGAGTGAGAGAGAGGATAGAGGGGGAGAGAGGATAGAGGGGGAGAGAGGATAGAGGGGGAGAGAGGATAGAGTGAGAGAGAGGATAGAGGGGGAGAGAGAGAGAAGGGGAGAGAGAGAGAAGGGGAGAGAGAGAGGGGGAGAGAGGATAGAGGGAGAGAGAGGATAGAGAGAGAGAGGATAGAGTGAGAGAGAGGATAGAGGGGGAGCGAGGATAGAGGGAGAGCGAGGATAGAGGGGGAGAGAGAGAGAGGGGGAGAGAGAGAGAGGGGGAGAGAGAGAGAGAGAGGGGGAGAGAGAGGATAGAGGTGGAGAGAGAGAGAGAGAGAGAGGGGGAGAGAGAGGATAGAGGGGGAAAGAGAGAAGGGGAGAGAGAGAGAAGGGGAGAGAAGGGGAGAGAGAGAGAGAAGGGGAGAGAAGGGGAGAGAGAGAGAGAGAGAGAAGGGGAGGGTTAAACACGATAGGACACAATCTCACTCTGTTTCCTTTTTGCTTTCTCTCATACAGACCGACACACATACAGTACTCTATCCTTCTGTCTGTCTTCTATTAACACTATACATAGAATACTGTCTTCTATTAAACACTAACATAGAATAAACTGTCTTCTATAAACACTACCATAGATACTGGTCTTCTATAAACACTAACATAGAATAC